>NC_058132.1:12406311-12408577 GCF_016433145.1 Gracilinanus agilis | reverse complement strand
ACACACACACACACACACACACACACACACACACACACACACACACACACAGAGTCTCATGGAGTCATTAGCTTCTACTTGGTTAATTCTAATTTTCATAAAAAAAACATATTATGAAAAAAATGTTAAAACATGATTTTATCAATACATTCTGAAAAGATGATGAAATCTAACACCTGTTTTTTTTTAAATTAAAAAGCAATATAAAGCATAGAAATAAATGGAATTCTCCTTAACATGGTAAGTATTGTCTTTCTAAAATGAAATCTACACATATATAATGGAAAAAAAATTGGTGACCTTTCCAACAAAATAAGATAAAGCAAGGATGACACGGACACCACTATTATTTAATATTATTAGACAAGCCAGCTGTAACAATAAGTCAAGAAAGGGAAATTGGGAGGATAAATATACACAAAGAAGACACAAAATTTTTGTTTTTTCCAGATGGTACTATGGCCTCTCTAGAGAACCCTAAAGAAATTAGTTGTACTAGTACACTTAGCAAACTTGCCAAATATGAAATAAAATCACATAAATCTTCAGCACTACCAATAAAAAGTAAGCAGAAGAAATAGAAAAAAAATTTTAATGTAACTAATAAAATGTATTGAATACTTTGGTATCTGTCTACCAAGACACATGTGAGTGCAACTGTAAAACACTTTACAGAAATAGGGCCCTAAATAAATGGAGAAATATTAATAACTCATGGATAGATCATGCAAATGTAATAAAAATGACAATAACACTTAATTTAATTAGGCATACTAATGAAAATATCAAAAGATTATTGAGTTAGAAAAAACAATTATGAAGTTCACCTGGAGAATCATAATGCTAAAAATCTCAAGGGAAATAAAGAAAAAAATAAAAAGGAAAAAGGAAGTAGACCCATCAGTAGAAGATCTCAAAGGCAAAGGGTCCAAGGGACAGGGGCAAACTTGGGACTCCCTAAAACCCAGTTGACACATTAGTAGATGTTTTCAGAGAAATCTGGGAAGATCTGTGTGAACTGATAGTGATCAAACCCTTGGGAATGTAGTTTATATAATAAGAAAATCACAAAGAAAAAGAATTATGGATGATTTGAGGACTTGGATGAATGTAATGATTACGATTCTTGAGGACTGGTGATGGACTTCAGATGTTGAATAAGACATTTTGGGTCATGAACAATAAGGGAATTTGTTTTACTCAAGTAAACATATTTGTTAGAAGGGTTTCATTTTTCTTTTTTTCTTTTTCTTTTTTTTTTTTTTTAATTTCCCCAGTCGGGCTTGGAGTCTACGGTAAGATAGGCAAAGGGAGAAAAAGGTTGAAGGAAATATTTGTAAACTCTGCCTATCTATCTGTCTATCTATTTTTAAAATTACTTATTTCCCCATGAAAAAGTCTCCCTCTCTGCCCATTCATACTCAGCTCTCCTTCACGCTGTGCCCGGAACTCTTTCACAAGATGGAGCCTGACAGTGGGAGTAGGTAGTCCTGACTAACTTCCCCCTCTGGTGGCCTTCGTAGCTTCTCCGCTTAAGCGCACGTTAACAACCGCTGGACTACAATTCCCATAAAGCACAGCGGTCCGAGACGCTTCCGCTTCCCTCCTATCCAATATCAGAGGCAGGTCTTCGAAAGGAACTTCCGGGGTGGTTTTTCCTTTATTCTCTGGTCCCGCCCCAACGTGTTTACTTCGGCTTTCTTTTGTCCACAGGATGCTGCCTTTCGGCCAATCAGCGGAAGGTCCCGCCCCACTCGGCCTCTGGAGATCAGGACTTGACCAGATGAGGGCGCTTCTGTGAAAGCGCGCTAGGGTTGAAGACGGGGTTATCTGGGTTGAAGCCCTCAGGGCGCAGCCTGAGTCTTGGCCCAGCCTAACCCGGGTTGTGCGGTCCCACTGCTTGCGGGCCATGGCTGCCCCCAGAGCAGCCAGGGAGGAGGGATGGAGCCAGGGATGACCCTAGTGTGCAAGATGGCAAGCGCGGGTGGGGTGCCCTACCGGGCACTAGAATGGTGTAGACGCGACACGCTCCTGCCCCTCCCCCCCACGCCCCCAGTGTGGCACCCCCCCTCCTCGCCCCCTCCCAAATGGACCTGGATGTGGTCACATCCCTTCTTCATCTGCTGATGGCCCCTACTGTAGACACATCTCATATCCAGTAACCAGACCAGACGGGTGTAGACCTGTAGACGCTACTTGCTATAGAGCTGGAATGGTGCTGAGTGCGGGTGCACCTCTTACCCACATGCTAGAACTCAGGCCCCTG
>NC_058132.1:12267822-12403593 GCF_016433145.1 Gracilinanus agilis | reverse complement strand
ACACACACACACACACACACACACACACACACACACACACACACACACACAGAGTCTCATGGAGTCATTAGCTTCTACTTGGTTAATTCTAATTTTCATAAAAAAAACATATTATGAAAAAAATGTTAAAACATGATTTTATCAATACATTCTGAAAAGATGATGAAATCTAACACCTGTTTTTTTTTAAATTAAAAAGCAATATAAAGCATAGAAATAAATGGAATTCTCCTTAACATGGTAAGTATTGTCTTTCTAAAATGAAATCTACACATATATAATGGAAAAAAAATTGGTGACCTTTCCAACAAAATAAGATAAAGCAAGGATGACACGGACACCACTATTATTTAATATTATTAGACAAGCCAGCTGTAACAATAAGTCAAGAAAGGGAAATTGGGAGGATAAATATACACAAAGAAGACACAAAATTTTTGTTTTTTCCAGATGGTACTATGGCCTCTCTAGAGAACCCTAAAGAAATTAGTTGTACTAGTACACTTAGCAAACTTGCCAAATATGAAATAAAATCACATAAATCTTCAGCACTACCAATAAAAAGTAAGCAGAAGAAATAGAAAAAAAATTTTAATGTAACTAATAAAATGTATTGAATACTTTGGTATCTGTCTACCAAGACACATGTGAGTGCAACTGTAAAACACTTTACAGAAATAGGGCCCTAAATAAATGGAGAAATATTAATAACTCATGGATAGATCATGCAAATGTAATAAAAATGACAATAACACTTAATTTAATTAGGCATACTAATGAAAATATCAAAAGATTATTGAGTTAGAAAAAACAATTATGAAGTTCACCTGGAGAATCATAATGCTAAAAATCTCAAGGGAAATAAAGAAAAAAATAAAAAGGAAAAAGGAAGTAGACCCATCAGTAGAAGATCTCAAAGGCAAAGGGTCCAAGGGACAGGGGCAAACTTGGGACTCCCTAAAACCCAGTTGACACATTAGTAGATGTTTTCAGAGAAATCTGGGAAGATCTGTGTGAACTGATAGTGATCAAACCCTTGGGAATGTAGTTTATATAATAAGAAAATCACAAAGAAAAAGAATTATGGATGATTTGAGGACTTGGATGAATGTAATGATTACGATTCTTGAGGACTGGTGATGGACTTCAGATGTTGAATAAGACATTTTGGGTCATGAACAATAAGGGAATTTGTTTTACTCAAGTAAACATATTTGTTAGAAGGGTTTCATTTTTCTTTTTTTCTTTTTCTTTTTTTTTTTTTTTAATTTCCCCAGTCGGGCTTGGAGTCTACGGTAAGATAGGCAAAGGGAGAAAAAGGTTGAAGGAAATATTTGTAAACTCTGCCTATCTATCTGTCTATCTATTTTTAAAATTACTTATTTCCCCATGAAAAAGTCTCCCTCTCTGCCCATTCATACTCAGCTCTCCTTCACGCTGTGCCCGGAACTCTTTCACAAGATGGAGCCTGACAGTGGGAGTAGGTAGTCCTGACTAACTTCCCCCTCTGGTGGCCTTCGTAGCTTCTCCGCTTAAGCGCACGTTAACAACCGCTGGACTACAATTCCCATAAAGCACAGCGGTCCGAGACGCTTCCGCTTCCCTCCTATCCAATATCAGAGGCAGGTCTTCGAAAGGAACTTCCGGGGTGGTTTTTCCTTTATTCTCTGGTCCCGCCCCAACGTGTTTACTTCGGCTTTCTTTTGTCCACAGGATGCTGCCTTTCGGCCAATCAGCGGAAGGTCCCGCCCCACTCGGCCTCTGGAGATCAGGACTTGACCAGATGAGGGCGCTTCTGTGAAAGCGCGCTAGGGTTGAAGACGGGGTTATCTGGGTTGAAGCCCTCAGGGCGCAGCCTGAGTCTTGGCCCAGCCTAACCCGGGTTGTGCGGTCCCACTGCTTGCGGGCCATGGCTGCCCCCAGAGCAGCCAGGGAGGAGGGATGGAGCCAGGGATGACCCTAGTGTGCAAGATGGCAAGCGCGGGTGGGGTGCCCTACCGGGCACTAGAATGGTGTAGACGCGACACGCTCCTGCCCCTCCCCCCCACGCCCCCAGTGTGGCACCCCCCCTCCTCGCCCCCTCCCAAATGGACCTGGATGTGGTCACATCCCTTCTTCATCTGCTGATGGCCCCTACTGTAGACACATCTCATATCCAGTAACCAGACCAGACGGGTGTAGACCTGTAGACGCTACTTGCTATAGAGCTGGAATGGTGCTGAGTGCGGGTGCACCTCTTACCCACATGCTAGAACTCAGGCCCCTGAAGTCCTTTTGGCAGCTCCATCTTCTCCCCCTGGGCTTTCTCTTTGTCTCTCTATCCCCCACTGCCTGGACTGCTCTCTCCTCCCTTACAACTTCTGAGCTCCCTGGCTTCCTTCAAGTCCCAACTAAGATCCCACCACCTCCAGGAAGCCTTCCCTATTGTCTTCCCTCAGCTAATTATTTCCTATTTATCCCGCATATAACTCGCTTTGTTACCTAATAAATGTTTCCTGATTGATTTGAGATGAGGTGAACAAAACTATCCAACCTTGGCCCAGTGACTGTGAAAGGGTCATCTGTTATCTCTGAGGTGTCTCTGTGATGTGCCCCTATTCTGCCTCCGAATCCAGTTTAGCTATGTCGTCCTGCCTGAGGGCAGCTTGTGCTGGCACCCAGGTCACTTTGCAAGCCTTTTGGCTGAATAAGAGCCACCGTTATTATTAGGAGTGTCTTAGTGATATTCTCCCAAATGAAAACCCGCTAATTATTCAGGATTTCTCTCAAATTTCAGTTTAATTTGTCAGTTAAGTCAGCAGCTATTTATAAAGCACCTACTATGTGCCTCACACCGTGTTAACTGCAGAAGCTACAACTGCCAAAGACAGGGAGTTCCCATTCTGATAGGGGAGACAGCCTGTGTGTAAATAAACAGGTACTTTACAAAGTAGATGAAAGGTAATAATACCAAAAGGGAAGGCACTGGCAGATTGAGGGAGCAGAAAAGGCTTCCTTGAGAAGGTAGGATTTGAGATGAGTATTGCCTGGAGTCAGGGAAAACATGTTCCTCAAAATTAAAACTCACCCTTAAATCACTAGAGAGAGGTGCTACGTGGGATATAGAATGAGTATTAGAAGTCTCCTTTAAATCAAAGAGGTTTCTTTGTCATTGCTCAGGCACCATGATACCTGTCGGACATTTTAAAATCATGAACTTGGATAGTTTGGTTTTTAACCTTTACCCTCTGTCTTAGAATCAATACTAAATATCAGTTCCAAGGTAGAAGAGCAGTAAGAGTTAGGCAATGGGGGTTAAGTGACTCGTCCAGGGTCACACAGCTAGGAAGTGTCTGAAGCCAGGACCTATTGTCTCCAGGCCTGGCTCTATCCACTGAGCCACTTAGCTGCTTCTAATTGGGTTTTTAACTTTAAGGAGAGGGAAATGGGGATAATTTTCCTCTCTCTCTCATAAAGTTTTGAGGAAATGCATTATAAATGAGAGCACTAATCAGTGTCAGCTATTGTCACCCATTTCCAGGTCCAGCAGAAAGTGGGGTCCAGTCAGTTCTCAGTTCATATTTACTCCCCAGACTTCATGCTAATTTCATCTTCACATATGTGTTATATGACTTCATATGTAGAATGGGTATCATATTCCTTGCCTTTTCCGTGGGTTGAGGAGGAGCTGGAGCAGGGGTCTGCAACCTTTTTGGCTGTGAGAGCCATAAACGCCACATTTTTTAAAATGTAATTTCGTGAGAGCCGTGCAGTGCTCACAGTGCGGCTCCTGTAACAGCACCTGAAAAAAATTGACTTTATGGCTCCTGCAGAAAGAGCCAGATCTGGCCCTCAAAAGAGCCAGATATGGCTTGAGAGCCATATGTTGCCAACCCCTGGACTATAGGGAATTCAACCTGATGGTCCATCTGGACTCTACTAGAGATCCTGACACAGTCATGGAGGCTGTCTCAACCAGGCTGGTAAAAGACAGATCTTGTCCATATCCTCTTCTCTATCCCTATTTCCATAAAGAACCATCTCACTATGTCTTCATATGAGGATTGCAATATACATTCACATTGTGTTGTTTTTTTTTAAACCCTTAACTTCTGTGTATTGGCTCTTAGGTGGAAGAGTAGTAAGGGTGGGCAATGGGGGTCAAGTGACTTGCCCAGGGTCACACAGCTGGGAAGTGTCTGAGGCCGAACTTGAACCCAGGACCTCCCGTCTCTAGGCCTGACTCTCAATCCGCTGAGCTACCCAGCTGCCCCTTCACATTGTGTTCTGAGGGAAATCTGAACTCTTCTGCTATTTGCCACAATTTATGATGAAGGGATATAAATGAAATAATTACAAATATATTGGAGGAAACCTTCCAGGACATAATGACATTTGTTTGTTCAAAAGAATTTATATAGTGATTACTATGTGCCAGCACATACGACTGGGCATACAAAAGAGGGGGAAATGAAACATTTCTTATCTTCAATGAGCTTCCATTCTATAGAGAAAATAAAACGTGTAGCTGAAAATTAAATCCAAAGTAGAAATTTGTCAAGGGGGGATGCTAGTAACTGAGGGTGGGATGGTCATAGGCTTCTTGTAAAAGGTGGGACTTCATTTGAATCTTGAATGAAGCCAAAGACTTGCATGAGACAGTGAGAAGGAACTGAATTCTAAACATGCAGGGGTGGGCTATACAAAGTCATGGAGATGGGAAATGGAATGTCATGAACAGAGGAAAGAAAAGTAGGCCAGTCTGGCTAGAACCTAGAGTGAATGAAGGAGAAGCATATACAGTAAATCTGGAAAGACAGGCTGGAGTCAAATTGTCCTAAAAAAGTCCTAAAGAGGGGAGTTTGTATTTGGTTCTAAAGGCAAGATGGAGCTGCCTAAGAAGAACTGTGCTTTAGGAGTATCAGTTTGGCAATTATGGGAAGAGAATGAAGAGGAGAAAGCCTGGATGCAGAGGGACAAAGTAGGCTGTTGTAATAGTTCTGGGCAGAGGTGATGAGGAATTAAACTAGTTTCCATTTCTTTGTTGCCTAAACATTGAGCTTTTGTGCAGCCTTTTGAGAACATAAAGATATGCAATTATGAGAAAACACCTTACATCACTCTTAAGATCTGACTGTATTTCTGCTTAACATAACCTAGGTCCTTGGTTGAGGGTCTCTAAACAACAGGCACAAGTAGTTTGGTTTCCCATCCACAAAGGTCTAGGCTCAAAGAATAAAATAAGGTTTTCTCTTAATTCCCCACCTTACCACCAAGGAGTGAGTTCTAGTAGGGTGTAGTGTGGTAGGCTCTATCTAAGGCAAGGTAAGTTAGTTTTTCCGTAAAAGATAGGAATTCATTCCTAACAGCCTATGGACACAAAAGCCAGGGTATGATGACTCAGCAGGGTTCTGACCAACACACCAATATCAGCAACACAGAGCCAGAGAAGTTATATTTAACTGTATTGACATTGTATCTTTACAGGGGGGTGGGTTGGGGAGTATCCCAGAGACGGGCTACATTTCCCTGCTTTGAGCATCTTTTTTTTCCTGACATGATTACAGATGCCGCCTTTTTGTAACTATTAGATGGGATACAAATGTCTTGTTTCATTTAAAACAAGTCAGGCTTGGCCATTACACATCATCTTCTTTCCACTCACAAGCACCATTCTAGTTCAATTTTGTACCACCCCTGCCCTGAGGAATTCCAATAGCCTACTTTGTCCCCCCTGCACCTAGACGCCCTCTCCTTTTCAAACCTCCCATAGGGAGTCAATACTCCCAAAGCACAGTTCTTATGATATTCCCTTTCTTAAGAACTGGCAGCTCCATCTTGCCCCTAAAACCAAAGATAAACTCTTTGGTTTTTAAATGCCTTCACCATCTGGCTCCAGCCTACCTCTGCATATTTATGCCACATGCTTCTTCATTCTACATAGGCTCTAGCCAAACTGGACTTATGTACAGCTTACTATTCCCAACATTCCACTTCCTACCTTTGGGACTGCATGGCAAAAGATAGCGCTCACGTTTGGCATGCAGCTTTTTCTCGTCACTCAGGGAATTGCTGGCTCCCTTCAAAATTCAAGACATCCCACCTCTTATCAGGAGCCTATCTGACCACTCACTCTGCCAGTTACTAGTGTCTTCTGTAGATAGTTCTAATTCTAATAGTTCCAATAGTTGTCTTCTTTTGATAAAATGGAAGTTCCTAAAGAATGGGAATGATTTCCTTTTCATCCTTTACTTTTTCCAGTATCATGTGCTGGCATAGAAGCCACTGTATAAATTAAACAAATTATCATTATGTCCTGGGAGGTTTTCCCTAATATATTGGTATTTTATTTAAATTCCTTCACAATAAATTATGGTGACTGTGAATGTAGATTGTGATTTTGTATGAATGCAAACTGAGACTAACTTTTCATGGATAAGGGGAAAGAGAAGAAGATATGATCAAGGTCTTCCTGCTACCAGCCTGTTGTGCCATGGCCCCCATGACTCCATATGTCAGGACCTGTAGTAAAGATCAGGTGGATGATTATGTTGTTTCCTATAACAATATGAAGTACTTGCTGTGCCAGGTACTCTGCTGAGGGCTGGGGGCACCCCCCTACTTGAAAAAAGCCATTCCTGCCCCTAAGGAACTTAGATGGGAGAAGACAACACACTTAAGGGAAATGTAAAGCAGATAGGAAGAAAAGGAGACTGCCCAATGCAAGGACATGATGGAGAAATCCAGGATTCAAGAAGAGAAGAGAGGGCTAGCCTAAGTGCCCTCCTTTTGTGGAGGTTCTGGGAAGAGTCCCTCTCCTTCTAAAGGATAGAGCAGAGAATACCGATAAGTTGAGTTTCAAGGCTGAGTAATTTTGAAGGTTGAAGGGGTTTCTAGAGCATCATATAGGTCCAGAGGAGGGCAGCTAGCTGGGAAATAGCAAAATAAGATGAGGCAGACACGATGGCACTTTGACTTTTTAATGCTAAGGTTTATTCAAGCAAAGGTGTATAATAAGCAAAGATATCCCTGATGTGGACACATCCAAAGTGGCTTTGTGCAGTTTTCAGCAGCTGGCATGAATTGGGGTGTCATGTCAAATCTGGGAAGCTAATGTGGGGATCTGGCTAAGGACTTTTAAATGGTTTACATTACTTGTCCCTGACCCAAGTCTTAACTACATACAGTAGTGGGTCTCAAAGCAAAAATTCCTGCAGGCTTAGTGGAATACATCCACTGGTGGCTCATGTCTTTATTCCTGTACCTTGTCAAAGAACCAAGAGCCAATTCTACCCCACACTTTATCCAACAAGCCTTACTCCACAAAAATGGTTTTGAACACAGGCCGTCCTTCATCTCTCTTGTGTGGCCAGATAACACAAAATAATCCACTTGGGAAATAGATATAAGGGTCTTATTTTCATGCCTACAGGAAGGCCCCTGAATCTCCACACACCCATATTTGCTGCCTTGATAGAGTTTCTTTCCAAAATGAAAGTGAAAGATTTCCAGAGACTGAAGACTTTCAATGTTTTTCTCAGGCCAAGATTTTTGGAAGATTAATAAGATGTGTGATCTTCTACATTAATTACATTTTAAGGATTAATTATAGAATGCATTCGGTTGCACAAATGATTAGTTTGACTAGCTTTTGCCAATAAGCCAGCACGAATCAGAGAAACAGATTTTATTATACAAAGTGATACATCCCAGAAGCATGTGCTGAGAATGCATCATTCACAATTCAGCTAGTAGTATTTATACATGAAACAAAGGGGGAAAAAGGATGGCTGTTCATTATAGTGCAGCTGGTTATACAAAGAAAAAAGGATGTTTGTTAAGGAAAATTTATTATTATTAGATATAGGAGATAGAGAAGGGATGTGCCCTTGTTAGTATAGCTAATTTCATTAAGTCAAAGGGAGCTATTTATCAGGCTAGATAAGGGATGGGGACATTCCAGAGAATATTGTGTCCTCTTTTCTCTTTCTTAATTTTTAAAGCAATTAAGTCTTTTGTATCAATTATAAGAGAACCAGCTGTTGCAGTTGGTCCTTCAATTCACACAGATGTCATACACAGCAAAATTGCAAATACAAAATAAAATCATCAGTTATGTTCTCCCAAATATTCACTTGTAACAATTTCTCCTTTGTCCCTAGGTAAAATCATTTTTAATCTTTGGGCCATGTGATGTAAGGATGAGACTAGGTCATCTTGTATAGCAAAATAGGCAACTTGGTCCAAAGAGGATTATAGCGGTTATGGAACAAAAATATGCAGGCTGACAAATCATAGAAAATTCTGAACATTCCCTTAAAAACTAATTATCATGCCAATCAATAAAACTAAGAAAATCTAAGGAACAAGAAAATGCAGATAAAAAAACTGAACAAAACCTCTCTGGAGGGTCATAGTAATTTCTAAAAAAACAGGGCCATCAAGGCATAATAGATAATAAACATAGTTCTACTGTCAGAGCAGAAAACCAAAACAGAGAATAGATCATAATATCCACTTAGAAAACAGATTTCCTTTTCCATCATCTTGGGTCTAATTTCATGAAGTTGAGTACTTCTGGGAAATTCCATGTCTAAGTTCTTTTCCACTGTCCTTGATTATGATCCATAAATTGTCCAGTTCGATCTACTTAAACTGAGACACTTATGTCTGAATCGACCTCTTGGTGTCTTTAACTGAGGGGCTAGTTATCAAAAGTGCATGAAATGGGACTTTTCACCTTGTTTGCAGAGTGTTCTTTTGCAGAGGTATTTCCTTGACCACTTTCCAGGTTTCAGGTCACTTATGAAGATTCTTTAAGTAATAATTCTGTCTTTAACCTGTTGGTGATAAGACTTAATACAGTTTAGTAAGGCCTGGCAAACCCAATTACAATGGTTTTCCAATAATTGGGTCACATGGCGAAAGTCAGTACAAGTCTTACAGAGTTAACTGTATGCACATCAGGATTATAGGAAGAACATCGGATTAGGTCGCCTGTAATTCATCTGGAAGTTTGGAGTTTTAATATATTCACATACTATTTTTTCTTTGAATTTCCCCTAAACCTGCATGTGGTACAGATAACAAGCATCGCTATAGATAATGCTAACTATAGACAACTGCAGAAAGGATCCTTTAGGTCTTGACTTTGTAAAACAAGTCCTTCTGTCTCTTGATACTGCCAGAGATTTCAAATAGAAATGAGGGAAAAAAATCTAGCTCCCATTTAAGAAGCATTCCCAAAATAGGATATAATGTTAAGTTTTGGTTTAACATCCATTTAACCATCTCGCACATAATGAAATGCTTCGGAGAACTTGCCCATTTAATGTATGAGCTTCAAAAAACTGAGACAAATCTTTCCCTAAATCCAAGTGCTTTAGGATTGTGTGGCTGTAAAAGGTTATTGAGTTTAACAAGTCTTTTATCCAAATACTTTGTAAAAAGTATAGTCATACATACTAAGGGAAAGTGAAATGATCTTTGGCCATTTGCTTAGGGCAAGCAGCACTTTCTATTGAGGAATAGAAAATATGAATTCCATACTTAACTGTCCCCATATTTCCATGGATGCTTAAGCTACTGAGAATTTTAGTTTCGACGTATAAAACCGTAAAAATATATTGCGCTTCTAGAGAATAGCAGAGAATTTTACCTAGCCGTCATTTGTTTTCCCAGAGTGTCAAGTTAATGCTTTCAAAATCTCACTGAACCCTTCCTGACCTATTATGTAGTCTGTCAAGGACCACAAGTATTTCTCTTTTCTTCTCCCAATACATAATGTCTGTATCTCCAGGTATAATAGTTTAAATTGTCTTGTGTGAAAGAAATAAATAGCATTTATTTCCTCTTTATCCATTCATTTTTTAAGAATCATAATTTGAGTTTCTTGACAACTAATTAAAATAGTTCTACATATGAAAGCCTCAATTCAACTTGAGCTCTTATAATTACTAAAAACATATCCTAAAACGGTTCCTAAAACATATCCAAAGCCAGTGTATTTAGATATTTGTATAGATAAGCATATGTGAAATTTAAGTGGACCTGAAAAAAGTTCAGTAATTCCTTATTATCTCCAGGACAAAATCTGAAATATAACATTTAGGACCATCATTGTTCCTCGGACAACTGGTACAATAGCTAAAGTCCTAAGGCTACTAATACAATTATCATATTTTTTTTACAAAATGAATTTTACCATTTCCTTAAAAAAAAAATCAAAGCTTTTCTCTCTTTATCCCATATCACATAATTCGTCCATGAGTGTACATGTTCTCCTCATATCATTCATAAAGAATGTGATATTTTAAGGACATAATCTTATACATGAATATTTAAATATAAAACAATGAACAAGGAGATTTGTCCTAGTCATTTATAATAGAAAGTTAAAATGAGTAGTAACCACCAATGAATTCCAAGTAGTTAAAATAAAACCAATAAGGTCCTTCCTCCCTGCATTCCAGTACAGCAGCTCAGAGATGCTCGAGGATCGCAATACTAAAATTTGTGAGGACTTTTACAATTCGCCTACCAATGGTTGTAGAAAAAAGGGAAGAACATGGCTGTAAACAATATTAAGAATGTTCCTTTAGATTTAAGCCTAAAGGCACAGACTAACAGTTCATAAATATAACAGGATAGTTTTCTTAGCTCTGATTTCAGGTAAAATTCATAGTAATGTGTTGGAACAGCCAATCATGCAATAGTTTTACATTTTTCACAGGGCATCATGCCCAGGCAGAAGATTAACTACGTGGGAAATTTCGCTATTTAGAATGGAAAGAGCACAACTGAGGCAAGAGGATCCTGCCATTATCTTCACAAGGCTGTCTTTTCTCAGTCTTCCCAGGTATTTATAACCACCATTTCTCAGAATGCATTCTCTTGAGGAGCTCATGGATTTCTCTTGAATAGTGGATTACTAGCTGAACAATAAGTCAAATAGTTACGCTTCAATTCCACGCCCAGAGCAAATTAAATTATAGTCCCAAGAGGTTAAACTTCCTTAATATAGCAAAATTCCACTATTCATATCTTAGGGGATACAGCTATTTTTTTTTGTGGTTACAATAACATTCAGTCAAAATAAATCATTTAAAAAATTTATCGTTGGTGATACATAGGAAATGTTAAAAAAAAACAAACCTACCTTTAATTCATGTATGGTGGTATATTCAGACGCCCTGACATCACAACAGTTAGTGAAGATTAAGAAAATAATCACATTCTAGAGTTCTAACAAAAAAGTGAATAAATGCTATAGTTCACTCAGAACTGAGGAAGGCAGTGGCTTCTATCAGCGTAGGCATCCCAAGGTACCATATTAATGTTTAAAGCAAAAAGAAAAATATTCTCACTGGGCCCTAGACTATATTGGCTCAAATATATAACTTCAACACATCTTTTTCCAGGTAAAATTTTACCTAGTTCAATTGTCATAAATGTCAATATTAATAATCCTTTTGCTATCTTAGCACCTACAGAGCTTTATTGTTACATATATTCTTTCATCTCTTTCTTCCACAGAGCTGAGATTTTATGAACTTGCCCAAGCTGAAGATGCAAAGGACGTGGCAAGTCCTTAAACAATTTCACAGATAATAAGAATGTACAAGGTCTTTAGGCTTTCGCCAAATTCTAAATAATTATCGTTACTGGTCATTTTTAAGGAAAATACACCCAAGCAAATACTTAAGATGGTTTTTTCACCAAAGTGATAATAGTCTCTAATACGTGATAGCTCAAGTTCATCATTTCACAGCATTCAGATCAAAAAAGGAGTTAATCTCCTAATAATACAAATGTAGTAAGTACATTCTAGGTATCATTTTTCAAATCACGAGCATTTCTTATATGGTTTCCCAAAACCACAATGTGAAAAGTTAGGAACATAATAACATATAACAATATTATGGATTTAAAACACAAAACAAAACACATTGCCCAGTCAAAAAAACATCAACTCAGCTGAAAGCATTCTGTATTATCTTACAAAGAAAACCATTTCATCCATCAATTTGGGCATCCTGTATTAGTTGCATTCAGAGACCAGTAATTAAAATCAAATTGTCATGGAGAGAGCACCAGGCCTGGAGTTGGGAGGACCTGGGTTCAAATATGGCCTCAATCACTTTCTAATTTGGTAACCCTGAGTGAGAGTCACTTAACCCCATTGCCTAGGGCTTGCCACTCTTCTATCTTAGAATTGATAGTAAAACAGAAAGGGTTTTATGAAAAAATTGAATTGCTTTTATACTTACAAATATGGCATCAGCAATTACCATGTAGAACACAGATCTTACTGTAAATAGTAATTTTCCTTGATTTACCAGAAGCCAATATAAATTTAAAAATGTAATTGCTTAATCTTAAATTTTGCTTCATGATTTCAGCTACTCTTCCACATGACCAAGAATAACAAAAGCAGTTAAATAAAGCTTGGCGGTCACGAGAAATCTCAAAATTAACTTTAACAATCTCAGGAGGAAACAAACACTTCTCCAAATGTATTAATCATTTTAGAGGCAGAGACTTTCCTAGTCTCCTTTTATCTAGACTAACTATAGGATTTAAGCTAAACTTTTCTGTAATACTTTACTACCTTCTTGGCTTTTCTTTTGACCAATGCTGGACATTGAGAAAGCTGGCAAAGATAAGGACTATGCCAACTTGGGTAAAGAAAATCACTATTTTATATTCCTGCTCTTTGAGAAATCCTACCTCTTAATTCTCATTGCCTTCTAATTAACCTTTGTAGTCACACTGTATAAGTACAAATGTTCTCCAAATATTCTTTAAATTTCTCTTTCTTCTCTTCAAAACTTAACCTTGAAGGGCAACTAGGTGGCTCAGCGGATAGAGGGCCAGGCCTAGAGACAGGAGATCCTGGGTTCAAATTTGGCCTGACACTTCCTAGCTGTGTGACCCTGGGAAAGTCACTTAACTCCAATTATCTAGCCCTTACTGCTCTTCTGCCTTGGAACCCATACTCAGTATTGATTCTAAGACAGAAGGTAAGAGTTTAAAAAACCAAACAAACCAAATTAACCTTAATTTCCACTTTAGTGATTCAACCTTTCACTTCCCTTCTCTACTTTCTCAATCTCTTACACTTTATTTCCCAATCATATCCCACTCCCTTCCCAAAACTAGTTTTCTTTACATCACCAAAATCCCTCCTTTCCAAAGTCTATTATACAATTCCAATTAACTGCAAAACTTTTACTTTTTTCCTGATCAAAATGGAAAAGTCAACATTTACAGATAATTCCTCATTTTGTTGGGTAAAACATTTCCAATTTGCTCCTTTAAGAGCTTGCAAATGCAGGCTATTTTGATTTCTTTTTGCTTCTCATTTACTAGGGCAATACAATTCTATTAAAAATTAAAATATTCCTTTAAAATGAAATTTTGCTGATTAAAATGAGCCCTTCTCTCTAAACTGTATAGGATTGTTAAGAATTGCACTGGGGTTGTTTAGCACCAGATATTTGGAAACTGCAGACTTCGAAAACATTTCTTTCCTTTTTTTTCCCTTTTAAATGTTTAAGGCTTTCTTATTTTCCCTAGTTGGGGAAATCACCTTCCACTCTTACCTTTGTCACTCTTCAAGGAAAAGAGAGGATGGTAATGAGGCTGGAGTGTTGTTTGTATGTAATTTTCACAAAGTTTTCATTTTTTAAAATTCAAGAGCATTAGCCCCCAAACTCACAAGAATATTTCAGCTTTTATAAAAACATTAAAACTACATTTTGGAAACTCACAGTAAAGAAATCACATTTCAACCACAAATTTAGTCTCTAATTAGTTTACAATACATATATGTATGTGAATGGAAAAAAGGATTTCTTTTCTCTCTTTCTGTGGTTATTCCTAACCCAGCCAGAATTAACAACACAGAAATGAGACTTTATCTTTTGAAAGATTTGAAATTTGTGACATAAATGTTTTCATTTTCCCTCCCTATGGAACGATTACTGGGAATAACACAATTTAACACTGGAATGGGCTGGATATCTGGGATGAATATCCTCTGTCAGTGCCAGAGGTGATGGCAAGTAATAACAGAGGCAAGTAAGAGGAGTGAGAAGCTATTTAAATCCTTTTGCTCCTTTTACATTCTATAAAACATCATTCTTGGCCAGAACTCCAGTTCAAGGCAGCCAAAAGTCATACCTGGTAATCTTCCTGTGTCTGAATCTCTATCATTTTTACCTTTCTCTGTCCTCAAACCACTCGTTAAAGATAAAAGTGACCAGCAAGGGCATTTCAGAGACAGGTTTTTCTTGTCCCTCAAGGGCAAGGTTGTAAAGGACAATGGTATTGTTCCTTAAAAAATTAGCGTGGCGGCAGGCAAATGGCTCAGTGGATTGAGAGATGGGAGGTCCTGGGTTCAAATTTGACCCTAGACACTTCTTAGCTGTGTGACCCTGGCCCAGTCACTTAACCCCCCACTGACTAGCCCTTTCTGCTCTTCTGCTTTGGAACCAATACACAGTATTGATTCTAAGATAAAAGGTAAATGTTTAAAAAAGAAGAAAAAAAAGGGTACTAACTCTGGTTAATTGGTATCTCCAGAGAGGGGAGTATTTGAGACAAGTAGTGGACTAGATGGAAAATGTGACAAAGAATGTTAGCATTCGTCCTCTGGTAAAACCACATGAGAGAGTGGCTTTCTCTTTTCCCCAAGAAAAAAATCCATTAATTTTTCACAATTTGGATGACAAAATTTATTCACTTCAAGATCTACACAAATAAACCAGTAACTCATTGGTTTTGGAAAATGGATCTCCATTTTTCCTTCTAGCATTTGTAAGGTTTCATAATCAAAGGTACCAAATAATGGTCAGGGCCTTTCAGTAGAATAAGTCTAGGATGGTCATTTAATTTGAGAGTATGAGTTTAGACTCCAGCCCTTCCTAGAATTTTTTTTTTTTTTTTTACAATTCATCAAAATGGATCTAAAGACTCTATTCCAGAACAGAAACATTAACTAGATCCTATGGTGATGACTGATTACTCAAAGTAAAATTGAGCCTCATGCATCATTTTTATATGAGGCGTACATATCAGTTTCGTAACATCAATGTCTGGGATCATCCCTTGACCATGAATTTATGGTCAGATGATCTATTTGAGCTTTGCCAGTTTCCTCCAGTTCTGCCCAAGGTATAGCTTTTCCAAAGGTTCCTTGGTATTTTATTGCCAGACACCAGACTAGATCCAAAATTTAACAAAGAATTTATACAGGAAGGTTGGTCAAAACACTGAGTTACCCCAAAGGACACAAAGCCAAGTCACACAATACAAAAATACACAAAATAAAACTAACTTGTCTCTGTTGACCTCTTGATTTGGAGCATAAAAAGTACTAGATTGCACCTTTATCAGCCCTTTCAGTTCCCCATCTCTAGAAGTTCTTGAATTGGTGAACTACTGGTACATGGTTGGAAAGTTCTCAGAAATAGAAACCTGTAAAGGTTGAACTGACTCTCCCAACCACGACTGATAAAATTATGGCATGAATTTTCTTCTTTGTTTGACTAGCTATTGCCAGCAAGCCAGCACAAATCAGAGAAACAGGTTTTATCATATACTCTGCAAGTGATGCAAATGTGTCACTCACAAGTTAGCTAACATTATATATTATAGGAAACAAAGAAAAAAACATGGCTATTCATTATAGTGCAACTGGGGTTACAAAGAAAAACACGTACTTATTAATGAAACTGTATAAAATTAGCTATAAGAGATAGAGAAGGAAGGGATGTGCCCTTGTTAGTATAACTAGTTTCACTAGTCAAAGGGAACTACCTGTCAGGCTAAACAACGGAGACTTTCCAGAGACGGTTGAGTTTTTCTTTTTCAGCAATCGAGTCTTTCTGTACTAACTTGAGGATGAAATAGAAGACATTATAGAGAACCAGCTATTGCAGCTGGTCACTTATTTCATGCAGGATTGCTAACACACAAAAAAAAAAAAAAAAAAAAAAGGTCAATACAGAACAAAATGGAGTCAGTTATGATCTTCAAAAAATTCACTCTCAACAATTCCCTTATGGTAATTAAACGATGATTGATGTTTAAAGCCTTTCCCATATTAATTACGTATATAGGACTTTTCTCTGGCATTTTTCTGGTATTCTCAGGGTATGCACCTCGCTGGAAGAGTTTTCCATATAGTTGTTATAATCATAAGGTTTCTCTGAGCTTAGAATTAATATTTTCCCACATTCATTACTTTTGTAAATTTTTCCAGAATAAACATTTTGGTGTCAAAGATGTATGCTCCAGCTGAAGGCTTTCCAACATTATCACATTAATATTTCCATCTTCTACAAATATTGGGGGGAGATAAATAAGCGATTCACTGATCAAAAAGGTTTTCCATATTCATCATGTTCATAAAGTTTCTCCTCAGTATGCTTTTTCTGGTGGGAGGTAAGCTGTGTTCGGAGAATGAAGCCCTTTCCACATTCACTACATATATAAGGTTTCTCTCCAGTATGAATTCTCTGGTGGTAAAGAAAGGATGAATTGTGTCTGAAAGATTTCCCACATTCACTACATTCATAAGGCTTTTCTCCAGTATGAACTCTCTGGTGGTTAGTAAGGGATGAGCCAGAGCTAAAAGCTTTCCCACATTCATTACATTCATATGGTTTCTCTCCAGTATGAATTCTCTGGTGGAAGGTAAGATGTGTGCTATGGACAAAGGCCTTCCCACATTCATTACACTCATAAGGCTTTTCTCCAGTATGAATTCTCTGATGAGAAGTAAGCTGTGTGTTCACTCTGAAGGCCTGCCCACAATCATTACATACATATGGTTTCTCTCCAGTATGAATTCTCTGGTGGTAAATAAGAGATGAATTGGAGCTAAAAACTTTCCCACAATCCCTACATTCATAGGGTTTCTCTCCAGTATGAATCTTCTGGTGGGAGGTAAGATGTGCACTCTGAATGAAAGCCTTCCCACATTCATTACACTTATAAGGTTTCTCTCCAGTATGAATTCTCCGGTGGTAAGTAAGGGATGTACTAGAGCTAAAAGCTTTCCCACATTCAATACATTCGTAAGGTTTCTCTCCAGTATGAATTTTCTGGTGGGAAATAAGATGTGCACTTTGCATGAAGGCCTTCCCACAGTCATTACATTCATAAGGTTTTTCTCCAGTATGAATTCTCTTGTGGAAAGTAAGCTGTGTGCTTTGATTGAAGGTTTTCCCACATTCATCACATTCATAAGGTTTCTCTCCAGTGTGAATTCTTTGATGGGAATTAAGTTGTGTGTTCCCTCTGAAGACCTTCCCACATTCATAACACTCATAAGGTTTTTCTCCAGTATGAATTTTCTGGTGATAAGTAAAGGATGAATTGTATCTAAAAGTTTTTCCACATTCATTACATTCATAAGGTTTCCCTCCTGTATGAATTCTCTGATGGGAATTGAGCTGTGTTCTAAGAATGAAAGCTTTCCCGCATTCATTACATTTATGAGGCTTCTCTCCAGTATGAATTTTCTGATGGTACATAAGGGATGAGCTGAAGCTAAAAGTTTTGCCACATTCTTTGCATACATGAAGTTTCTCTTTAGATTGGATTTTCTGATGCTCAGGAACATGTTTATTTTGCATGAAGTCTTTTCCAAATTCATTGTAATCGTGTGTTTGATTTACGTTATATACTATGTGATCCTGAAAAAGGTCTGAATTACACTTGAACGATTCCCCACCTTCATTGTGCATAGAGGGTTTTTCAGCATCATAACTCCAGCCTTCTCCCAACTTGGCACACTGTAGATCATCTTTTGAGTACTGTTCCTGGGCTGATGCATCCATAACGATATCAACCTTTGAAATAGATTCTTTTGTTTCAGCCTCAGTTTCCCAATCTGAAATGAATAAATGAAACAATAGCATTTACATATCTGTAGGGATGAATATTTATAAAGGTATTTTAACATAAATTATTTCATTTAATCCTTTCAAACAATCCTGTGAAGCAGTCTGGGGCAGGTAATGTTACATTTGGAGGCTCAGAATAAATTTAACTGATTAGTGAATGACCAAACTTAAAATGAGGGTAGACTAGCACACCACTGCAAATCTTCTGCCTAGTTTAGTCCAAGGCTCCTTCTATACAACCAAACAATATTTATTATCCTTATAAATAAGGATAGAAAGTCAATTTTGAGATAATAAATTAACAAGTATTCAAACTGAGTAGGTTCCAATATCCAGGTCCCAAAGAATTATGTCACAGTGTATCAAAACCACCTGCAAGTGTATGTTATTCTCTGAAAAATCATGAAGAATGAATGAGTTCCTAGAACTGTGAGAGATATTTTTTAATTGGGAAAGGGAGATTCTGAAAACTGTAACTGGCTAAGGTGGAGGCCAGTGTTATAGTCAGGCAATAGTATCAAACTTGAAATCAGAATATGTCACTAAAATTTTTAGCTTTAGTTACCTAATTTACAAAATAGGAATATCAATACCTGTAGGGATGTTATAAGGACCAAATAAGGGCTTTGTAGAGCCTCAAGAGCTAGATAAAGGTCACTTACCATTTTGATATCAATGTCTGATCAAATTTGAACATGCATTTTGAAATGAATCCTTGCCAATCATACCTCATTACTAATGAGAATTCATCCTGCTTTATCAGGAAAGATGCCTTAGCCATAATGGATCGCAATTTCAGTGGCATATTCTACAAATCTTTTAGGGTATCCCTTGTTGACGTGAGGAATGTTCCCAAGATATGCTACAGTTATGTGATCTGTGGCTGATTGAAATAACCAATCTAAAAAGTAATGTTTTACTAGATTGACATTACCCTGGAAAGAAGTATCTATTGCCACATATACAATAGGTTATGTACTTACTCTTTCTTCCTCATTTTTATCAGCCTTTAAAACCAAGAAGACATACTAATCATAATTGTTACTGACACAAAGCTAGGAAGGGCAACTAATATACTAGATAATGGAATCTAGCTTTAAGACTTAAAGGAAATGGAATGATTTGCTAATTATCTTCAAGAGCTTCAAGGATATGTGGTTTTCTGTGTGAATTCTTGCTCTCTGGATTACAACCCCTCTGCTCTTTAGTATTTCATTGTTTAGCATTTCTGTGGCTCCAGAGTTCCATCAGTTCATGGATAATCTGGCAAAGATATCCATATAAGATATAATTGCTGTTTTAAAATAGTTAAAGTATTGCCAACTGGTATCATGAAAATAATAGAGGAAATGAAAAAGGAATTAACAGCTTGGCACAACAGGTACAAAGCCATGCCCAAAAAACAAACTTCCTGAAAATTAAAACAGACCAAATACAAGGCAGTAACTCCATGAGAAAGAAGAAATGTTAAAATAGTTAAAAGACTAAAAAAATAGAAGAAAATGTAAGGTATCTCCATGTAAAACAGATAAGGAATAAAAAAATTAGAATCATCAATATTATTATATTTATAAATAATCATTTTAATACCTTACCTCCAAAAAAGCCTAGACATCCTATTTCAAGAAATCTTAAGAGAATACTGCCCAGAATTCTGAGAACCAGAAGGCAAAGCAGAAATAGAAAGAATCTACCTGTCACACCTCCTGAAAGAAACCCCCAAATAAAACCTCCCAGGAATATCTTAGCCAGAATCCAAAAAAATACAAGTAGTAGGTAGAAAAAAAGTGCCAATGAGCTACAGTCAGGATATACATAATTTAACAGCCAGCACTACAAAGGAGTAGAGAACTTGGAATATGATATTCCAGATGGCAAAGAATATTAGGTTCTAGTCAAGAATAACTTGCCCAGTAAAACTGAACATAAAGCTACAGAGGGAAAAAAAGGACCTTTAAAGAAACAGAAGATTTCCAAGTCTTCTTAAAGGTTTAAAAAGGCCCAAAGCTATGGAGAATATGAGAATTCAAACACAGGAGTGAAGAGAAACATAAAAAAGTAATAAATGAACAATGAGAAAAGATTAAATAAGGATAAACTGCTTACAGTCAAATAGAGGGAGACAAAATGTGTGTTCCTTCTGGACAATATGATCATCAGAGTTCATAAAGGGAGTCTAACGAGACCAGGTATGGCAGTAGTTATATTAGGGCTTGATGTTCTTAATAAAGGACTAGAAAGAGAGGAAGAGGAATTGGGGGAGAGGGCGTGTGTGGGAAGACAGCTGACACTTGAATCTCACTCTCATCTGAACTGGTCAAAAGAAAGAATACACATTATTGCACACACAATAGAGGACAGAAATACATTTCCCTTAGTGGGGAAATAGGAGGTAAAGGGAAGAAGGGAGAAAAAGTTTGGAGGGAAGGTAAATTAAGGTAGGGAGAATTAGTCTTAAGCAAAATAAACAAAGGACACGCAAAAATATTGATAATTCTTTTTGAGGTGGTAAAAACTGGGAATCTGAGGGGGTATCCATTCTTGGGAAATGGATGAACAAACTATGGTATATAAGTTTGGTGGAATACTATCATGCTAAATGAACTCTTATCAATCAACCAAGATTTCAGATGACTAATGATGAAACAAGCTTCCGCTTCCTGAAAGAGGATGTAAAAGTGAAATTTGGGAGATGCCATCTAAAAGTATATATATTTTCTATGGACACGTGGGAACTATCAAACTACATTTCCCGTGGTCCAACGGGTTTCCATTTCCTGTTCTTTGGGTGTGGGGACGCCTACGTCACCACGCAGAGGTCAGTTTAAATCTCCTGGGTTAGGAGGAACTCACCCTCTTGGCTAGCAGACTCAGGAAGAGACGGGAGGTAACAATAATGGCTGGGTGGCAGTTTTGAATTCTTACAAGCGCGTGGTCTAATGACTTTATTTATCAGCATGGCTTTAATTAAAATACTAATTTATATATTTATATCAGCCCTTATTATTTTTTATCTTAATAAGGAGGACTTAGAATACAAAAGAGACAAGTCAAAGCAGAAATCTGTTTTGATAAACTGTATGTGTTTGCACCAACCAAAAAGAGAAGTTACAGGAAAAAAAGAAGGGAGAAGATAAGTGTTATCTAAATGAGTTTTAAAAAAAAGGTTTCTGAACACAGTAACAATGTGGTTTATAGAAAAGGACACAGAATTGAGAACAAGGAGACCTGGAGTCCAATTCTCATACTGAGGAAGTATGAAGCCCTTGAACTCACTCAGCTTTCTGGAGCCCCGAATTCCATATCTAAAAAATGGAAAGGCCATTCCCTGGCATCACTTTGCCTCACATCTTCTTAGGAGGACAAAATGAAATTTAAAAACAGTGGAACATGCCGAAAGTGAAAAACCAATGGTATAAGCAGGAAGATGAAAGACAGGGCACGTGGGAACCAAGATAAAGAAATGACTGGGCTGTTCAGCACTGCCCAAGAAAGGAACAACAATGAATTCTCTGGCTGTCCTGGCTTTTGAGGGAAGTTTTAGACAAAGCTAGAACAAGGCTACAATATCTGTGATCTGCAGAAAGACCCCAATACCTATGACCATTAGAGATCACTCCTACTCCTGTGGCCCAGAGAGTCTCCTATTCTCTATATTCCTATACTCCTTATGGCCCATAGAATACTACAACACCCACTACCTACAGAAGAACCCCTACACCTGAGGCCCAAGAAAGATACCATTACTTTTGGTCCATGGAAGGAAATCTGGCTACATCTGCAGCCTAAAGACCCCTGAGTCTGCAGACCCTAAAAAGATTCTTGTATAGGGCCCTTAGAAAGTTTCCAAAGTCTTTTAAGTTTATCTTTCTGTTCATGGTGTGTATAGGTGCTCTGGAAGGATCAGCACCTCTGATGCCACCTCTCACCCAACTCTCTCCTGTGGCTCCAAGAAGCCATAGCACCCCAGTAAAACCACCTCAGCAGATGGACTGCCAGGCCTCAGACTTGACAGTAAGTTAGGGGAGCATCTACTGTAAACATGTGAAGGCTGTCCCCGGTAGAATGAGCACAATTTGTTCCACTAGCCACAAAGGCAGCTGAAGCAGGTACTGTGGAGTATTCAGAGCTTGGTCAGATATTGAGGATGCCAAAGTCATCTACTACAGCCCAGGCCATCACCAATTATTCTGACTTTTATTTTATTGCTGACTCTGGAAGAGAGACGAGGCCAGCAAATGTGTGCAATTCTGCCTCACTTAAATCCAATTCATCTGCAAGTCAAGACATCATCCTTGTGATGCCCCAGATTCTCTTTGAAAGCAAAGGATGAACAACTTTCTGTTCAGCTATGATAAGAAGAAGATAGAAGGTGGAGCCTGGAGCAATAAGTGTTTTTCACAGTGTGGGAGATTTCTTTGGGCCCTCTTGTCAGCCTGGACCTACGAGCAGCAGCTGCATAGCCCCAGAAGCACACAGTCCAGATCTTAGCCCAGAGAAGTGATGTGAATCCCAGTATAGCTGCAGTGGGAACAATTAAAACAGCTCACTTCAGTGTGCGCTTTCATAATCTCAGCGGATAACATGGTGGGCAGAGAATATTGTAGCTGCATTGCAGGAGACATGGGGGCTTAGATTCAATGAACAATCAACAAATAGCAGAAAGAACTCAATCTGGGGTTGGCCCAATCTTCCAGAGAGCTGCTAAAATGCTCTTAGCCAAAAGAAAATTGTAAAGGCATGACTGGTGCTAAATGAGATTTTGTTTTGCAAAGAGAAGAGAAACAAGAGATCAAAAACATAAAGGAACTGGTGGCTAGAATACAAACTATGGGAATCCTGAGAATGGGAATACTGTAGCAGAGAACTCGGTGTCTCATATGCACCTCAACCTCTAAGGAAGAATGAGGGGTAGGACTCTAATGGCTCAAAAACATTAGGTCCTAAGTTCAAATGTCTTCTACACTTTCTAGCTGATCTATGTGACAATGGGAATTCAAATAAATCTCTGAACCTCAAATTCTTCACTATTAAAAGGAAAATATTTACCTGTGGCGCGTAGGTGACACTGAGAGACAGCAAGGTGTAAGGGTCACAGTGCTGCCCTCAAAGTCCTCCTCTGCTCTATACTGATTGAGTGACCCCAGAATAACCTCAGTGTGAGCTGGGCTGCTCTCCAACACAAAATGGAATGAGGGGACACCTACGCTGGGAAGGGGAGCTTCCTCAACAGGGGTCTGCCTCCCAGTGAAATCCCAGGTCCCATGCCAAGCCCAGTGATGTTCTGAAGACACTGGGCCATGATGAACCTAGGAAAGGAGCTTCACCAACTTGAGAGCCTGGCTCCAATGTTGGCTGGGGCTATTCTGCTCTGCTCTAAAGACACTTCCTGCAGAGGAGCTGGTGGAGATAATGGGCTTTTCAGGAACCATTATCATACTTTGCATCCTTGACTGAGAGCTAAAATTCCCCAGAGCATCAGTGAGTAGTTTTAATTCTCTGCACTCCTGAAATTACTCTCATGTTTTCCAAAAAAAGATCTGGGAAAAGACAAGTGGGAGGGAACAATCCCAGAAGATGCCTGTTCCCTGAAGCCCAGAAATCCCGCACATTCTAGACACTCGTGTGACAAGTATGCAGGAAGCACAGGCCCCAGAGAGGAGCCCCACTAAGAGACCCCCCCCAAGCTCAGGGCCAGAGAAGCTCGAGGTCACACAACCAGGGGCTGGACATGCACCTAAGGAGAACACACAGGGCTTGCTTAACTGTGTCAAAGAACTAAGGGGAGAGGAGGAGACAACAGAGGAGACAAAGAAGCAGAATGATCCAGATTTCCTTTGGACTGTTTACTGTCCAGTAGAACCAGCTTCACTCTGGGAAGCAGAGGACAATGGTCAAACAAAGAGAGCCCATCTCCAAGGGAGGACTTGCTAAGTGAGCAAGCAGCTCCCTCAAAGACGCAGAGGCACCAGCT
The DNA here is from genome assembly GCF_016433145.1 of Gracilinanus agilis. Lineage (NCBI taxonomy): Eukaryota > Metazoa > Chordata > Mammalia > Didelphimorphia > Didelphidae > Gracilinanus > Gracilinanus agilis. The sequence continues at coordinate 12,379,725 of NC_058132.1, read as the reverse complement.
CTAGGGGTTCAGGCTCACAGCACATCTTGAGGTCTGGGGCCACCTCAGGAGGACACCAGAGGCTAACCAGGAGACACCCTGGGGATGAGGGGGACACCTGGGAGCTGCCTTTCTTCAGAGGCTCCAAAGGCCTTCACAGGAAGAGGCTGTGCTGCTGGGCCCCAAAAGGCAGAAGGAAGAATGATGCCCACATGGAAGGGGCACCAGAGACAAAGGGGGGGGCTCCATGGAAGAAGCAACATCAGAGCCAGACAGGTGGGAATGGAGCAGGGGAAGAGGGGTGGAATCATCCCTTCTCCTGGAATTCCAGCAGTATCTCAACAGAGGGTCAGTTCTGCCTTTTCCTACCTCTGAGACTGGGAAGTCAGGCCACAGCAACTTTACTTCCCCTCTGATAATCAACAGTCCAGATAACATGGTTTGGCAAATTCAGGCCTGGCTGAAGGAGCATCCCCCAAGGGCACCACTGAATGGATCCAAGTCAACCCAGACCAAGACTTCTAATCCTTTGGGTATCACAGGCTGCTCCAACAGTCTGGGGAAGCTGAAGGATCCCCTTCTCAGAAAAAAATGTGTGGAAAAACAAAGGAAACCACTTATGATATCACAGTCACCGGGATGACCTTGAGAAACACTTAAGACAGTGCTTTACAGTCTCAAAGCCCTTTACAAATAGCTCTTGGAGGCAGACAGTTGAAGTGACTTGTCTATGGGGGGGCCCATGCCCACTAAGTGTCTGAGGCCAGATTTGAACCTGGGTTTGTATGACTCCCAGGCCAGTGCTCTATCCAGGTACCACCCACCTGCCCATATATGACACTGAATTCCGTTATCCAAGTAGTTCAGAAAGACAAGTCCACCGATGCCAGGTCAAGAATCCTTGTCCCAGAGGGAGAGCTCTAGTGGAAGAGCCCAAGCTTCTGCCCCTGGCCACTAGGTCCAAGGGTTTTAGTGCTGGATAGAGGCCTTGAGGCTTACCAGCTCTGAGGAAGACCCATGCTGAGAGAGAACAGATATTCTGCAGGAGAGGGCCACACTGACTAAGGATTCAGCAAGCTGGCACAACAGACCCAAACCAATGAGACAAAGTTAGGCTGGAAGAATGTCAAGTTGTGCAACTGAAGTTTTTGTTAAGATTCTTTAAAGCATCATTTGAGGGAGAACAAGTCACGAACAAAGGCTGGGCGTGTTAGTGGACCACAAGCTGGACACTGGCACGTGATGGCCAGGAAAAGCTGCTCTGTCTGTCCATTCTTGTGATTCAAGTTGTGCCATTAGCTCTGAATTTCTTAGGAAAAATTACCCCTGAAGAACTGCCTTTGTGTGGACCCAGGCATGGCATGTGAGGCAGGAAGGGGTCCCCATTGGCCAGGAAAGGAATCCTTTCTCTAACTGAAGCCCTAGAAAGAAAGGAAAACCCGTCCCTCCTGAAGCAGCTCAGGCCACCTCTGGACAGCCCTCATGGTTGGTACCAAGTCTGGGCAGATACCAGCCTCAATGGGCCTCTCTGAACTTCCCCCAGGCTCCTGGTCTTGCAAACAGAATCAATCTCCTCCCTCCTCCACATGACAGCCCTTGGAATGCTTGAGGGAACACACCATGACTCCCCCTGCTCCCTCACCCCCAATATTCTCTCTAAAGACCTCCAGTGCCTTCACCTGGTGCACACTTGCCATGGACTCAAGGCACTGGTACTCCTGGCTGGGCCCTCTTCTGCAAGCTCTCCAGATTCTCAATGACCTTCTTCAAAAGGGATGCCCAGAACTCAACCCAATATTCCCCATGGGGTTTGACAGAGCAGAGGACAGTGAGAAGATCGCCTCCCTATTCTTCCTGGAGGGCTGAACCCAAGAGCGAAAAGGGGACATCTGGGGCTGGGTATGCAGAAAAGAGATCTGTGTGTCCCTACAGAGCAGGGGGCCAGCCTGAGCCTGAAAAAGGGCCCCACTCCCACTCACGCCAAGTGGGTATCCAGGCTTTGCATGAAGGTGTCCCAGAGGGGGAAAGGCTACTAGGACAAGTACATGATGAGAGCTGAGGGGGAAGGACAGAGGAAAGAGGGCAAGGAAGGAAAGAGAAGAGGGAAGAAAAGAAAGAGGGAAGGAAGGAGGGAAGACAGTGCATTGCCCTCCTGCGTCCGGGTCTTGCCTGCCCGCCTGCCTGGCCACCCCTGAGCCCTCCCTCCAGATCCCGGGGCAGCTCCAAACCCCCAACCTTCCGTGGCCCTCACCTCTCTCCTCCAGCATGAGGTCCAAGGCCTCCATGGTCACCGCACCTCAGGAGTCCCGGTCTAGAGGCGCTGGCATCACGGGGGCACCAGCACCTGCCGGCTCTCAGGGGCCCTGGAGCTGCGGGGGAAGGGGGCAGGGAGGTCAGTGCAGGGTCCTGGTGTCCAGGCAGCAAAGGCCCGGCGGGGGACCCCGCGGCTCCACCGATAACTATCCCGGCTGCTGCTTGAAGAGGAGATGGGGGGGGGGGGGCTGGGCACTGGGCACTGGGTGCGTGAATTCACTGTGTGAATCCCACGCGAGGCGGGGGATTCAGCCCGGACGCGCTCAGATGCTGGCCCCCCCGGCCCCGCTCTCCCGCCCCCTTCCTCTCAAACGCACTCGCTTGGGCAAGCGAGTCGAAGCAGGGTGTTCCCACCTTCTTTCACGCTCTTGGGCCGCCCATTCTGGTGTCGGGCGGACCCAGCAGGTGTCCGTGGCTGTTCGAGGTTCTACCTGGACGCTCGTCCCAGTACTCAACCTTCCACCTTTACAAGCTGCATCAGCAACTCCGGACTAAAAATGGCAGGATACTAGGGGAACAGTGCCGGCGAACAAGGAATCCCGGGAACTACAGTCCCACAGCTTCCGGTACCACCTCCCCACTTGGGCGCAGGAAGAGGTAGACACACCACGTGACCGGTGACCCGTAGGCTGGCCTTCGTGAGGGATTCTGGGAAATGGAGTTCCCAAAGTGCGATGAGTCAATGATCTCACCTCATCCCAGGGTTTTCCAGAGCGGCCTTGCGGTCGGCAGCCAATGAATGTGGGTACCGCGAGGCGGGGGCCTGCTTGACCACTGCCCCGCCAGCAAGATTTCTGTGGGCTCCCAGAACCACCTCGTCCTAGGACCGGTCAAACCCCGAAGGCCAGCCCGGAGAGATAACCACATACATACAAACAATACCCCGCCCCCACCTCTTCTCTTTGATTTCTGATTGGTTGCGATGCTTTCAGGCCTTCCCCCACATAGAGACTCTCGCGCCTGATTGGCTTAGAGGCCTGCCTGTTTTAACTTTAATATGGAGGTCCAGGTCATTTTGTTTTGTAAATGCCACCGTTTTTTAGGTGACTCGATGGCTTGAGAGCCTTAGAAACAGGAGGTCCCGGATTCAAATGTGGCCAGAGACACTTCCTTGCGGTCTGGCTCTGGGCAAGTCACTTAAACCCCTTTGTTTGGCCCTTACCACTCTTCTGCTCTGGGACCCACAGACAGTATTGATTCCAAAACAGAAGATAAGGGTTAAAAAAAAAAAAAAAAAAAGGTGTAACTAGACAGCTAGGTTGGTTGCCCAATGGATGGAACAGCAGACTCTGAGTCAGGAAGGCCCAAGTTCAAATGTGTCCCTAGACACATACCAATTGTGTGACCCTGGGAAAGTCACTTTACCTCTGCTTGCCTCAATTTCCCACTTATAAAATTAGCATAATAACACCTTAGTTCCTGGTGATGTTGGGAGGATAAATAAGATTACATGCCAGTCAGCTAACAGTATTTATTAAGCATCTACTCTGTGCCAGGCACTGTGCTAAATACTGGGCAAAGAAAGAAAAGCAAAAAATGGGTCTAATGGGGAAGACATACATGTAAACATCATATTGATGGTATAAATGGGAGATAATGAACAGAAGGAGGCACTAACTTTAAAGTGATCTAAATCTGCCATCCATCATTAAGTATGTAGGTCAATTGAATAAAGCCTTTTTTGCTGGAAATAGTACACAGAAAAGACATTGGTTGCTGATGTCATCAGGAGCAGTTCAATAAATTACAAAGATTGGCACTACAGCAGCTGAGTCCTATTTTCAGGAACAGAGCTCTCCTAATAATAGGAATAGATCCAGACCTTAAGAATGAGGATATTTTTATTATACAGTGTGAAAAGCATGGGAGAATGTAAAATTAAGGCTACTAATGTTCAGGCAGATAAAACAACTCAGAAAGTTTTTCTAGATCTACCTGGAAATTCTGACTACCTGATAAAATGTCTGAAATATTGACAGTGGCAAGGTATACCTGGAAATTTTATACTAGTGTGGAAGCATATTAAAAAAATAAACAAAAAAACCCAAACGTTTATGGGGGCCTACGAGTACCAGATCTTAAACTGTATTATAAAGCAGTGCTCATCAAAAGAACATGGTATTGGCTAAGAGAGAGAAGGGAGGATCAATGGAATAGACTTGGGGTAAATGTTCTCGACATGAGAGTTTAGGATAAACCCAAAGATCCCAGCTTTTGGGACAACAACCCACTGTTTGACAAAAACTGCTGGGAAGATTAGAAAACAGTATGGGAGAGATTAGGTTTAGATCAACATCTCACATCCTGCACACCAAGATAAATTCAGAATGGGTGAATGACTTGAATATAAAGAAAGAAAAATATAAAGAAGGAGAAATAAGTAAATTAGGTGAACTTAGAATAGTGTACCTGTCAGATCTATGGTAAAGGAAAGAATTTAAGACCAAGCAAGAGAGAGAATATTGCAAAATGTAAAATGAATAATTTTGATTATATTAAAAAGGTTTTGTACAAATAAAAACCAATGCAACAAAAGTACTTCCTCAAACCTAGCAGATTGGCTAATATGACAGCAAAGGAAAGTAATAAATGTTGGAGGGAATATGGCAAAACTGGGACACTAATGCAATGCTGGTAGAGTTGTGAATTGATCCAACCATTCTGGAAGGCAATTTGGAACTATGCCCAAAGGGCTTTAAAAGACTGCCTGCTTGATTGGCTAAAATGACAGCAAAGGAAAGTAATAAATGTGGGAGGGGATGTGGCAAAATTGGGACATTAATGCATTGCTGGTGGAGCTGTGAATTGATCCAACCATTCTGGATGGCAATTTGGAACTCTGTTCAAAGGGCTTTAAAAGACTATCTGCCTTTTGATGCAGCCATACCATTGCTGGGTTTATATCCCAAAGAGATAATAAGAAAAAGGCTTGTACAAAAATATTTATAGTCATGCTCTTTATGGTGGCAAAAAATTGGAAAATGAGGAATGCCTTTCAATTGGGGAATGGCTGAAAAAATTGTGGTATCTGTTGGTGATGGAATTTTTTTTTTTTTATCCTGAGACTCCATTCTAGGAGCATAGGGCCACAACCAGTAGGCAATGGGTCACACAGTCGCTCAGGCCGGAAGTGTCTGAGCCCGGACTTGAACCTAGGACCTTTCGTCTCTAGGCCTGGCTCTCAATCCACTGAGCTAGCCCAGCTGCCCCTACTTTAGGTTGCAGTTTCTTTAGCAGATGTAGTTTTTACAGGGTGGGGTTGCTAGCCCCACGCCCAACCCTCCTCCTTTTTTCATCTGGGCTAGGGACCTTCCTTGGCCCAGGAGTGGTAAGGGTGGGCAATGGGGGTTAAGTGACTTGCCCAGGGTCACACAGCTAGAAGTGTCCGAGGCCGGACTTGAACCCAGGACCTCCTGTCTCTCAATCCACTGAGCCACCCAGCTGCCTGGTGATGGAATACTATTGTGCTAAAAGGAATGATGAACTGGACGAATTCCATGTGAACTGGAATGACCTGTAGGAACTGATGCAGAGTGAAAGGAGCAGAACCAGGAGAACTATATATATACAGAGACTGATTCACTGTGGCACTGAAGTGCTTAGAGTCCATCCCAAAAAAATGAATTGGAGAGCAGCAATGCAAAATCCAAAGGGACTTTATTATCTTAGCTTAAGCTAAGGGTCTCACATCATAAGGCTGATATGGGACCCTGAGCTGTGCTAAGCTGGGTTTTGAATGCAGCAGGGGACAGGATGGGGTGGGGGATGTCTTTAAGAGTTCCTACAGATAAGGGTGTTTTATCATGCTAGGGTTAGAATTCCTACAGACAAGCCTGTTTCACTATAGTGTCATACAGGGGTCTGGATTTTTTATTCTTTTTAGGTTCCACATTCCCCACTTCTGGAGTTGGATCATAAAGAAATCATTCTTAAATGTTTGTGTCATTACGGACGGAAGGTGTAGGAGAGATAGTCCAATATTGCTGCTGAAGGACCACAAGCTGTACAGTGTTGATACGATCTTTGACAAAGGTCACTAGTCTGTTTAGGATGCAGGGGCCAATAGTGAGAAGGAGAAGAAGGGTCACCAAGGGCCCCAGCACAGTAGAAATTAGGGTCTCATTGTTCCATCTCAATTCCCCATCTACTAGTAACTGAGTCAAACCTTTGACTCGGTGTCAGGTAAGGGTACATAGTGGGAGCAAAGGAATTTTCCTGCCTATAGTTTGCCTGAAAAACTTTTTCACTATGGGGGTACAATGTTCTCTGCTGTCTCTGGGGTACAATGTCCCACAATGTCCCATGTTGTCTGCTTGCTCCTCCAAATATCTAAGGGAAGAGGGCCGATGGTTTCAATCTTCTGTAGCTTCTTCAAACTGATAAGGGGCATAGAATTCCTGAGAGGAGGAGGAGGAGCTGTGGGCACAGGGTCTTCAGGGGCATCTCTGCAGCGAATGCCAGGGTCCTGAAGGCTTGGAGACTTGAAGGACATTGTCCAGAGACTATTTCCCTAGACTGGCAGACAGGTCACAAGGGGGAGTGTCTGTCCCAACGGCAGAAATAGAACCTAGGACTGGGGCAAAAACTAGAACACCAGATATAAAGAGAGAAAATTAGCACAATAGAAACTGATATTAAACATTAACATTTGGGTATCTTAGCCAACAGATTTTATCTCCAGAAATCATCCTCTGACAGGAATTGTTCCTTTTAGGAAATTTGATTCCTAAGTTGTTTGCAGAGATGGTACGTGATGTTTCTGTTAAAGAATATCCTTTTGCAAAGCTCACATTAATATGGCATCTATAAATACTTGAATAACAATATTTTACAGATAAATTTCTTTATCCCAGATTCTGGAGGAAATCCAGAAAGCTTTGGGTTATATTTCCAAGCTCAAGATCCAAACTTCAGTTGTGGTAAATTAAGGCTGCAGATACAAGTCATTTATTACTAAACTTCACCTACTTCTCAAAGTATGTTCTCTAACAATTTCATAATTTTCAATTATTAACCTAGTAGGTTGTATGGGGAGATGGAAACATTAATTTTATAATTTGCATTAGGTGCTGATTATGGGAACTTGTCACAAAAGAGAAGGCAGAGAGGGAAAGCATTTCCTTACGTCCCAAGGGACACTTAGTGAGGAGGCTCCATGTACAGGCCAAAGCTGTCACTCAAGGATTAGTAGCCTAGATGGTCAGAAGAGGTCCAATCCTAAAATTGCCTCTCTAACAATCACAGTACATTCTCTGTCTTTTGCATACTACATCATCATTGGATCCCAGAAGCTTTCTCCTTCCTTAAAAGACAAGTCTTACCCATAACAGCTCAGAGAAATTCTGCTAAGCAGCAGTCTGAAAACAATTTCCATACCCTCAAACAAGCCTTTCACATCCCTACCAGGCTAATCACTCAGTTATTCTTACATATTTTGGCAATAATTAACATATCACACTTTAGTCACAAAACCTGAATTAAGGAACAGGAGTGCTGGATTGAGAAGCTCCATAGTAAATATAAATCAGAGCTGCATCATCTCTTAGACCTGGGCCATCTGAAGGACTAAGACAAGGCCATACAGGAATCTCTTCAGGGTAACTTTCCAGAGAAATTCCAGAATCATTTGTGATTTTCCCAGCACCACATACATCAATTTCAGAAATTATCCCTAGGTCAAGGATTCAGTTATAAGAGTAGAGCATCTATCTATTCTCTTTCACCTCCCTATCTGTTCTCTTTCATCTCTCCTTCTCTCTCCTTCTCCCTCTCTCTTTTTCCCTCAAAAACCCTCTGATTAAAAAGCAGAACACAATTTCCATTCACCCATCACAAATCTGCATACTCAAGACATTAGATTAATCTTTCTTCTGTATTCAAACACAACATACCACTTCATTTTCTCTGACTCTTGGTTACCATCATCAAAATGAACATACCATCTGGTATCCCTTAAGTGCTAATCAATAACTCCCAAAAATTGAGACACTGTGTCTTTAGCATAGGGCTTATCAAATATTAAGTTTCAGTTCAGAGTACAAATTGGTAAACTGAGGTAACTACTGAGGATTGAACAAAACCTATGGTACAGTCAGGTTTACAATGAGCTTTTGCTTACATCCAAACAATACTTAAAGCACATATTTTAGCAACAATTCACATAAAAGTCATATTTAAAAGGAATACCATAAAGCATGTAGTCTATTTCCAATTACAAGATTTGAAACCTTTTAAGCACTGTAAACCTTAAAGCAAGCCTTTTGACAAGCAGGCTGCTTATTTATTTTCAAGACCAGGAAGTCAAATGTAATAATAAAGTTCATCAACTTTAATACACTGAGATGAAAACCATTTATGATAATTTTAAACAACCCCATTTTTTATCAGTTTAAACACTTAAACCTATTTTTTAAAACTTCTTATGATGGAAAGATAAATAAGGATGGAAAGTGGTCTTCTTGGGACTGTACTGCTAAAAAAACTGTTTTACAAGATATTCATGACTTTTCTACTAACTTTTACTTGCTTTAACATCTCCTTAAAACCTCTGACATATACAATTAAAATATGCTCATCTTTAAACTCTTTAAGATCATACTTATGTACTGTGTTGCTATATTAGACCCTAAGTATCAATGTGGAACAATTATAAGTATTTCTTTCTCCTTCCTGTGTGCAAGGAAGGGGTTAATAGCTTGTGAGCAATTTATCCTAAGACTGCTTGGCTTGGTTTAGATTTTTATTACCTAACAACCTTGCCTCTTATCCCTCTTTAACAAGTGAGATCACTACAATTTAAAATTCTGCATGAATCAAAATCTCCATAATAAATTATTCTCTACAAATTTTAGTTTGAATTCCACAACTTCCAAATAACTTTAAGTCCTTTAGTAATCTTTCAGTATGTAAACAACTGAATTTCAAAGCATTTTACTCTTATTCCTTTCAAATCTCTGTTTAAAACATAACAGAACTTCCAGTTTAGTTTCCTTTTACCTCAAACCATTGCTACATAACTGATTAAATTCCATCAATATTACTCTGATTTACCATTTGTTGTATCTATTTTGCACTAGAATTCACACCTATTATTTCTTTATCCATTACTCTTATTTCCTCTGACTTCTCCTCCTTTACCATTATTGCAAAAAGAGGAAAGGTACTATATTTAATTGCATGTGATCCCCCTATTAGATTCCTGAGCTGATCAAATTTTCCTTGTTAATTTCATACAGTTTACATATCATATATTCTTAACCTATTCAGGTGGAAAACTTAATTCTTTTTATAGTTTAAATGCATACATATTTTGTATTCATTCATCATTACTTTCTAGCAATTTGAGTCTAAATACATGTTAATCTCTAGATCACAAATTCCTTCTTATACATTGTACACATTTTAAAAACAGTTCCTACAACTCTAGTCAAAAACAACACTGTTTAGAAATTCCATCTTTTGCAAAAAATACCAAATTCTTAGTACCTGTATTATTAAAACCCATGCACAGATTAACCACTTTAAAAACTTCTTGTGTGTCATATGATTACTTGTTGCTAGTTCTGACAGCACATACATTAAAAGAACATCTCATTTTAAAATCCCAAGTTTAAATTCTAGAAGAAGTTCTCAAAAACAACTTTATAACTTTTTCTGAATCACTTTTACATCTACAAAGGAGCCACTAGAATTTCTGTCCTTGTAGAATAAACATTCCCTCTCTGTGTCAGACTGGCTATTATTCACATTTAGACAATTCTCAAATTCACTGAAACCAAGGCCTAACAAACTTCTAACCATGAGTTTTTTGTGCTCAGTAAAATCTGGTTAATATTTCACATTTGACTGACAGTTACCACAATAAATAAAATTACATTATACCATATCAAAAATCATTAGCAATCCTCAACCCTTAAAATCAAATCTTAAGCAAAAAATGCTTCTAATTGTGGAGTAAAATCTCCCTTTACTGCTCTGAATTTTTCTCTTTTTTCGATCCTTTGGGGGCCCATCCAAAAGAAGAAAGAGGAAAAATCATTGAACATTGCTTTTGTCCTCTGCTGAGGATTTTTGACAGTGGGAAGTTCAATCCTCTAACTCCCCCCACCACTTTTTCTAAGTGTCCAATTTAAGAATACATAGAAATGAGACTGTGACAAAGACAACAATAAACAGAAACATACAACTTTGGGACAAGCATGCTTTAAATGAAAAAAATTAATGTTTTAGGATCCATTCTTTTTTTTTTTTTAATTTTAAACCCTTAACTTCTGTGTATTGACTTATAGGTGGAAGATTGGTAAGGGTAGGCAATGGGGGTCAAGTGACTTGCCCAGGGTCACACAGCTGGGAAGTATCTGAGGCCAGATTTGAACCTAGGACCTCCTGTCTCTAGGCCTGGCTCTCAATCCACTGAGCTACCCAGCTGCCCCCTGGATCCATTCTTAAAAAAGAAATATTTGCAGTGACAAAACTGCTATCTGCTCCCAGCGGGATATTTGGAGGTGAGCTGGTCATAAGGCTGACTGGATTTCTTAAGGAAATCCCTTCCCTGCTTCGTATTCAGATTTTAAGTCTGCTGCCAGAGGAGGCACAGCCTCTCCAGTGCTAAAGTCCAGGAGGTTTGAAATGTAGGTGGGGGGGAGTGCAGAACAGCCACTAAGAAAGAAATTCCCCTTTGTGAAGCTGTATCTTAAACTCTTTTCCCCTTCCTTTGTTTAATCTTATAGCTAGTCACACAAAAAACAACACAGACTCCATAGAAATCTACAGGACATACTCTCTTACACATTCATACACCTTGGAACCCAAAGAAGTCACTGAAATAGAGTGACGTGGCCTGGTCCCTGCCTGGACTTCTCCCTTCTCTTCCAGTGCATCCACTGGTACTATCTCAATTTAACGGGGACATCTAACCCAACGAACTGGAGATTCCAACCCCGGGCAAGGGTCTCCAACCCCTACAAGTTCATCTTAAATCTTGGGAACCTGAAACCCAGGCAAAAAACTCTTGCAGTGGGGACTCCAACCCCATAAATTACCTCTAAATTTCTGGCCAGTCAAGTTGTAGGTCTTCCCCAGTAGAGATGCCTGACAGAGCTCCTCTCTTCCTTCGGCTTTACCAGGAGTGTGTTCAGAGGGTCTGTCAAGGTTCTGGTCTGGCAATAGGCCTTCCCTGGCGCAAGTCATGGATTGGAGCCCACCAGACTTGAGCAGCCTCAGCAGCAAGGATTCTAGGGGAATTCCCAATTGGTCCCACTGCTGGTCAGAACTCAATTATTCCTGTGGAAGAGCCCCCATATGAAGTGCCAGGAGTCCATCCCAAAAAATGAGTCTGAGAGCAGCAATGCAAAATGCAAAGGGACTTTATTATCTTAGCTTAAGCTAAGGGTCTCACATTGTAAGGCTGATGTGGGACCCCGAGCTGTGCTGAGCTGGGTTTTTAAAGGGTAGTATGCAGCAGGGGACAGGATGGGGTGGGGGAAATGTCTTCAAGGTAGGAGTTCCTGCAGATAAGGCTGTTTTATCATGCTAGGGTTAGGATCTGGAGACCAAAGGTCTGTGAGTTAGGAATTCCTACAGACAAGCCTGTTTCACTATAGTGTCATACAGGGGTCTGGATTTTTAATTCTTTTTAGTTCCACAGCACAACTGAATGTAATAGACTTCTCTACTAGCAGCAATGCAATAATCCAGGACAATTCTGAGGGACTCATGAGAAGGGACGCTACTTTCCAGAGAAAGAACTGTGGAAGTAGAAACACAGAAGAAAAACAACTGCTTGATCACATGGGTTGATGGGGGTCATGCCCGGGGATGTAGACTCTAAGGGATCACCCTAATACAAATATTAATAATATAGAAATAGGTCTTGATCAATGACATATGTAAAACCCAGTGGAATTACTTGTTGGCTGGAGCGGAGTAAGGGGAGGGAAAGAACATGAATCATAACCATGAATAAATATTCTAAATTAATTAACTAATTAAATTTATTTAAAAAATAAAATAAAACAAGCTTTTAAAGTAAAATGGAAAATACTAATAAACAACATTATCTCTGATCTAATAACACTTTTGAGACTTCCCTGTGGGAAAGTGTTTTTTGAAAGACAAAAGGCCTTTCCAAGGGAAATGGATCAAGGTTGGTAACCCAAACTCAAGAACCAAGAATTCTTAGTTCCTTGGTCCCCTTTTTAAAAATCATCATTTAAGGAGTTGATTGTGTTGTTGACCGTCTAAGGTAATTTCCACTTTGTACATTCTCAGAAGCTACAGAAGCTAAGAATCCCTTCAGCATGAAGAAGGGATTCAGGTTTTGGTTTAAGTAGGAAGAAGGCTACTACTTCCTTTTCTCCAGGAACACTTGACAGGAGCGGTCCTGGCAACAACTGAATAATAACTGTTGTGTTGGAATGTTAACCTAAAACTGTATTTTTATAGATCGTGATCTATTCCTCGTTCAAGATTCCTATAAATGTTAAATTTTGGGGTAGAGAAAGGCACATCTGGGAGCAGAGGGAAACTGCAAGTTTGGCCACCCTAAGCTAGAAACGTCTTGGCTGTTAATGTTAAGTAAAATGCAAAGATTCCGGCCCGATTTCTGCCTAAACCACAATACACAGGATTAATGTGCTTCCTTCCTCCATGCAAAGCAAAGCAGGCAGCCTTACGAGGAGACCGAGAGTCGACCTCGATGGACGACTCTGCGCTTCCCCGCGGAGCTCAGGCTGGACACCCCAGGACACAAGGGAACCAAAGCGCCGAGGCCGCCTAAGAATTAGTTCCTCCAGAGGGAACCTTGATTAGAAAGCAACGGTGGGCACAACACTGGAGATGGAGCCAGCGAGGTAGGGACCACCGAGAATGGGCCGGAGCCCCGCCTCCAGCCCCGAGGCAGCTCCGGAAAATATGTGAGGATGAGGCGAGACAAGGGACGCAACATGCCACGCGAACTCAATTTCCTAGAATCCCTCGCAGGGGTACACACACTCCCCAGCTGTTGAGATCACGTGATTTATTTAGTACCCGCCCCGGTCTGGAACTCCATAAGACTGTGGGAATTGTAGTTTCCGGGACGTCTTCTGCGCAGGCGCAGTTCTCTTGGGAGCTCTGGCTAGTTCAGTCCCCAGTTGCTGGTGCAGCTGGGGGAGGCGGGGTTGATGAGTGGTGGGGCGCGCATTGGGAGGGGAAGGGAGAAGAACCTACTACAGCTGCGGACACGCGCAGAGGGCGGCCTGACAGAACGGAGTCCGCTACCCAGGCGTGAGCGCGCGTGAGGGTGGGAGAAAGAGAAGGCGGAGAGCACCTGCACTGGATTTCATGCGCGCGTGTATGCGTGCCTGTGTCCGTGCCTGTGGGTGAGCTCACGCGAGTTAGAGACCGGGGGCGGGAGAGCGGAGCCAGGGGGCCAGCATCTGAGCGTGTCCGGGCTGAATCCCCGCCTCGCGTGGGATTCACACAGTGAATTCACGCACCCAGCGCCCCGTGCCCAGGCCCCCCATCCCCTCTTCAAGCAGCAGCCGGGATAGTTATCGGTGGAGCCGCGGGGTCCCCCGCCGGGCCTTTGCTGCCTGGACACCAGGACCCTGCACTGACCTCCCTGCCCCCTTCCCCCGCAGCTCCAGGGCCCCTGAGAGCCGGCAGGTGCTGGTGCCCCCGTGATGCCAGCGCCTCTAGACCGGGACTCCTGAGGTGCGGTGACCATGGAGGCCTTGGACCTCATGCTGGAGGAGAGAGGTGAGGGCCACGGAAGGTTGGGGGTTTGGAGCTGCCCCGGGATCTGGAGGGAGGGCTCAGGGGTGGCCAGGCAGGCGGGCAGGCAAGACCCGGACGCAGGAGGGCAATGCACTGTCTTCCCTCCTTCCTTCCTTCTTTCTTTTCTTCCCTCTTCTCTTTCCTTCCTTGCCCTCTTTCCTCTGTCCTTCCCCCTCAGCTCTCATCATGTACTTGTCCTAGTAGCCTTTCCCCCTCTGGGACACCTTCATGCAAAGCCTGGATACCCACTTGGCGTGAGTGGGAGTGGGGCCCTTTTTCAGGCTCAGGCTGGCCCCCTGCTCTGTAGGGACACACAGATCTCTTTTCTGCATACCCAGCCCCAGATGTCCCCTTTTCGCTCTTGGGTTCAGCCCTCCAGGAAGAATAGGGAGGCGATCTTCTCACTGTCCTCTGCTCTGTCAAACCCCATGGGGAATATTGGGTTGAGTTCTGGGCATCCCTTTTGAAGAAGGTCATTGAGAATCTGGAGAGCTTGCAGAAGAGGGCCCAGCCAGGAGTACCAGTGCCTTGAGTCCATGGCAAGTGTGCACCAGGTGAAGGCACTGGAGGTCTTTAGAGAGAATATTGGGGGTGAGGGAGCAGGGGGAGTCATGGTGTGTTCCCTCAAGCATTCCAAGGGCTGTCATGTGGAGGAGGGAGGAGATTGATTCTGTTTGCAAGACCAGGAGCCTGGGGGAAGTTCAGAGAGGCCCATTGAGGCTGGTATCTGCCCAGACTTGGTACCAACCATGAGGGCTGTCCAGAGGTGGCCTGAGCTGCTTCAGGAGGGACGGGTTTTCCTTTCTTTCTAGGGCTTCAGTTAGAGAAAGGATTCCTTTCCTGGCCAATGGGGACCCCTTCCTGCCTCACATGCCATGCCTGGGTCCACACAAAGGCAGTTCTTCAGGGGTAATTTTTCCTAAGAAATTCAGAGCTAATGGCACAACTTGAATCACAAGAATGGACAGACAGAGCAGCTTTTCCTGGCCATCACGTGCCAGTGTCCAGCTTGTGGTCCACTAACACGCCCAGCCTTTGTTCGTGACTTGTTCTCCCTCAAATGATGCTTTAAAGAAACTTAACAAAAACTTCAGTTGCACAACTTGACATTCTTCCAGCCTAACTTTGTCTCATTGGTTTGGGTCTGTTGTGCCAGCTTGCTGAATCCTTAGTCAGTGTGGCCCTCTCCTGCAGAATATCTGTTCTCTCTCAGCATGGGTCTTCCTCAGAGCTGGTAAGCCTCAAGGCCTCTATCCAGCACTAAAACCCTTGGACCTAGTGGCCAGGGGCAGAAGCTTGGGCTCTTCCACTAGAGCTCTCCCTCTGGGACAAGGATTCTTGACCTGGCATCGGTGGACTTGTCTTTCTGAACTACTTGGATAACGGAATTCAGTGTCATATATGGGCAGGTGGGTGGTACCTGGATAGAGCACTGGCCTGGGAGTCATACAAACCCAGGTTCAAATCTGGCCTCAGACACTTAGTGGGCATGTGGCCCCCCCATAGACAAGTCACTTCAACTGTCTGCCTCCAAGAGCTATTTGTAAAGGGCTTTGAGACTGTAAAGCACTGTCTTAAGTGTTTCTCAAGGTCATCCCGGTGACTGTGATATCATAAGTGGTTTCCTTTGTTTTTCCACACATTTTTTTCTGAGAAGGGGATCCTTCAGCTTCCCCAGACTGTTGGAGCAGCCTGTGATACCCAAAGGATTAGAAGTCTTGGTCTGGGTTGACTTGGATCCATTCAGTGGTGCCCTTGGGGGATGCTCCTTCAGCCAGGCCTGAATTTGCCAAACCATGTTATCTGGACTGTTGATTATCAGAGGGGAAGTAAAGTTGCTGTGGCCTGACTTCCCAGTCTCAGAGGTAGGAAAAGGCAGAACTGACCCTCTGTTGAGATACTGCTGGAATTCCAGGAGAAGGGATGATTCCACCCCTCTTCCCCTGCTCCATTCCCACCTGTCTGGCTCTGATGTTGCTTCTTCCATGGAGCCCCCCCTTTGTCTCTGGTGCCCCTTCCATGTGGGCATCATTCTTCCTTCTGCCTTTTGGGGCCCAGCAGCACAACCTCTTCCTGTGAAGGCCTTTGGAGCCTCTGAAGAAAGGCAGCTCCCAGGTGTCCCCCTCATCCCCAGGGTGTCTCCTGGTTAGCCTCTGGTGTCCTCCTGAGGTGGCCCCAGACCTCAAGATGTGCTGTGAGCCTGAACCCCTAGAGCTGGTGCCTCTGCGTCTTTGAGGGAGCTGCTTGCTCACTTAGCAAGTCCTCCCTTGGAGATGGGCTCTCTTTGTTTGACCATTGTCCTCTGCTTCCCAGAGTGAAGCTGGTTCTACTGGACAGTAAACAGTCCAAAGGAAATCTGGATCATTCTGCTTCTTTGTCTCCTCTGTTGTCTCCTCCTCTCCCCTTAGTTCTTTGACACAGTTAAGCAAGCCCTGTGTGTTCTCCTTAGGTGCATGTCCAGCCCCTGGTTGTGTGACCTCGAGCTTCTCTGGCCCTGAGCTTGGGGGGGGTCTCTTAGTGGGGCTCCTCTCTGGGGCCTGTGCTTCCTGCATACTTGTCACACGAGTGTCTAGAATGTGCGGGATTTCTGGGCTTCAGGGAACAGGCATCTTCTGGGATTGTTCCCTCCCACTTGTCTTTTCCCAGATCTTTTTTTGGAAAACATGAGAGTAATTTCAGGAGTGCAGAGAATTAAAACTACTCACTGATGCTCTGGGGAATTTTAGCTCTCAGTCAAGGATGCAAAGTATGATAATGGTTCCTGAAAAGCCCATTATCTCCACCAGCTCCTCTGCAGGAAGTGTCTTTAGAGCAGAGCAGAATAGCCCCAGCCAACATTGGAGCCAGGCTCTCAAGTTGGTGAAGCTCCTTTCCTAGGTTCATCATGGCCCAGTGTCTTCAGAACATCACTGGGCTTGGCATGGGACCTGGGATTTCACTGGGAGGCAGACCCCTGTTGAGGAAGCTCCCCTTCCCAGCGTAGGTGTCCCCTCATTCCATTTTGTGTTGGAGAGCAGCCCAGCTCACACTGAGGTTATTCTGGGGTCACTCAATCAGTATAGAGCAGAGGAGGACTTTGAGGGCAGCACTGTGACCCTTACACCTTGCTGTCTCTCAGTGTCACCTACGCGCCACAGGTAATTATTCTCCTTTCATGACTTTTTTTGAAGCTGACTATATCGATTATTTGTTCTTAAGTGAGATATTGTATCATCTCTTCAATCTTCAGAGCCCTCAACCTCCCCATCCTTTCTCTGACCCAAACATTCTAGTCTTTTTTGTTCCAAACTCCTCCTTTGTTAGTGTGATTTTCTATAAATTATGCCTCCCAGTGTAGCAGGCTGCATGTTGACCTATAACTCATAGCTTTCTTCATTGATTTCTGCTGGCTGAATCTTTCTACACAAATCACCTCAGCCAAATGGGCATGTTTCCCCATTAAATAAAGGGGTGAATGAACTCCAGTGGGCCAGATTTTCCTGCCCAGGGGGATGAATTCTTTGGCTATATCTTCTGTGATACTCACAGTGCTGCCCAGAGCTCATCCCTGCTCGCCTTTAATCCATAAAAAAGGAGGGCAGCATTTCAAATGCATTAAGCAGCCATTACGGAGAATCATTTGCCCAATCCGTCCCTCCTATGGGGGATCTGGTCGAGGATTTTCTCACACATATTCAGATTCTTTCTAGATGAAGGCATCCATCGACTAGCCTGCCAAAAAGGCTAACAAGGGAAAAATCTCTCAGATCAAATTCTGAATTCCAGCACAGGCTGGCACAGAATGAATGCTTAGGATTTAAAACCGGACAGCCTGGGACTCCATAACTAGCAGGGCTAATTAACAACAGCAGTCCAAGAAAAGATCCATTGGCTTCCCCACACGTCTGAGGGCTGCGGGACACAGAAAAGGTGGTTGAGTCCCTGCTCTGCCACCCAAGCCATACCCGTATCACACTGGTGATGAAATTTCTATAGTCGGCTTATGAAATATTATAAAATATCAAGGAAAACTTGTGTCCCCGAGAGCACTTTGTTCCATGTTCCATCTTTCCCCCAGCTGTTCCTGGCATTACCTCTCCAGGAGGCCCATGTCCCTCCCTGCCTGCCAAGATCAAAGGAAGGGATTAGGAGCCTGGCACCTGCCTGGAATCAAACCAGGGAGAAACGGGAGAAGGATGAGGTGGAGACTTGGGCTGTTACAGTGGAGGGGGAGGGAAGCCATTCTTTATCCAGCTCAGTTCTTATCCGTCTATCTGTCCTCAGTTCTATCCTTAGATCAGTTTCTATTAGAGGCGCCGTAGGCCCAGGGTCCCCAGAGGGATGCTGGCTGGCTAGCTGGCAGGCAGTGTTTCAGGCTGAGACTGCCACGGTCACTGCCATCCAAGTCACCAATCCCCAGCATTGCGTACTGATGGCTTGTGTGGCTATCAGCCATCCTGGGCTTCTTCCAGCAGCTGCCAAGTCTGAATCTCCAGGTACCTGCCTGAAAGAAGCCTCCATCATTGGTATTTATATAGAGTCTGAGGGTTGGCCAAGCTCTTTACATGTTACCTCATTTTATCTCCACAATCACCTTGGGAGTTAGGCACTATTAATGCCCCCATTTTATAGAGAAGGAAATTGAGGAAGGATAGTGACCTGCCCAGGGTCACACAGCTAAATGGGTCTGAGGCAGGATTTGAACTCAAATCTACCTGATTCCAAATCCAACCTTCCATTTTCTCCCTTCCTACTCCCAGTACGCGACTGCACAGTTTCATCATCAGTGACCTGTTTCTCTTTTCTCAAATTATCCTCACCCTGGTCCCTGGGATAAAGGAATAATCCAGAAGAGAGAAGGGGGCATAAAAGGGTACCAGAAACACCAGCGTCTCACAGAATATAGGGGAAAGTGCTGAGAATTCAGGTTGTGTGTCCCATTTCCTGATCACATTCTATACGGCCACAGGGACAGAATTGGGGTTCGAGGCTCTAATGTCTGATTCAAGGAGGAGACAGAGTTGCTCCTGGGCTCACTTTAACCATTTCTTCTGGGTCTTATCCAGCTCCATCCCATGAGTTGTGGTGAGTTGTGGTGCTGTAAGTAGATACTGGTTTCCTCCTAATGTCTTTTTCTTCTCTCAGCAAGGGGTTCTCAAGATTCTCTCCTTTCCCACGAAGTGGGGCCAAAGCAGTCAGAAGGAGGTGCTTCTGGTCTCCTTAGAACCAGATCCCTGGTGAGTTCTGTTTTCTTCTGTATCCCGAAATAATCATCTCATTTTTCAAGGTATGGGCACATTTCTTCCCCTTGGTCCCCATCTTCCTTCCTCTTTTAGCATCTTGTCCAGGGACCTGAGCCTTAAACATCCTCCCTCAGAAAACTCTGGCTAGAGAGGAGGAGAACTAGAAGGGGTGATCCTTAATCCAAACCCTCCATGAGAACAATTTAGTAACTAAAGTCTCGCTTTCCCCAGCTGAGAAACATGAGAAACTGGGTTTCTTCCCACCCTGCCCATGACATTGTTAATGTAATCTATCACCAAGAACGTTGCAAATAAGAATGTTGCAAGTAGGAATGGCCAGAAATGTTAATATAGGAATGTTATGGGGTGGGGGGGGAGGAATTGGATACAGTATCTTTTTACTGCTTGTAGTAAATCAGGCAGGGGCCTAATAGCTTGTGGCTAATGAGGCTGAGTGAAGCTGTTTTGGGCCTACTCAGATATGGCTGAGTGAAACTACTTTGAGACAGATTGTACAAAAAATAACTTATTTAATATGTATTGAAAAGGTTTAGGTAGGAAAGGATAGGTAAACAAAGGTGTGAGGATTAGGATTAATTCCCTAATCTAAAGGGGATCTAAACTTTTACCCACTCCCTCTAGTTCACAAGAACTTGCTTCTTGCTCAAGTTCCCTTGAGCATCTTAAACTATTCTAATTCCCAGGGTCTATACTAAATAACCTATGCTAATTTATATTCCCCTTAGTTAAAATAAAGCTTATGTCGCTATATCTCTATTCAGCTTTGAATAAGTTTGGTAGTTCTCTCACTCTGCCAACTGCCAGCCCTTCTGGGCCTAGCTAGGCTTTTTGGCCTAAGTAGGCCACAAAAGGTTTGTCCCTCTCAGCAACCACACAAAGGAACAACAGTCTCTCTCTTTCTCTTTTCTGTTGATTTCCCCCACAGACTTATTCCAGAACCTCTAATCTGTTCTCCTCCTTCACCTGCCACTGGGTTTTTTCAGTGTTCTAGGGAATAGAAACACCAACCTCCCCTTAAGGAAAAACCTCCAGGAGTCCATTAGCAGTTGGAAAACCCCAACTGACTCAGGCTACCCAGAATTCCAACATGCCCCCTTCCCAAGATTCTGTCTGGCCTTAAAGAAACCTTATGCACTATTCTTTACCCTGTCCTTAGCTGTTAAAATCCCAGTTACTCCAAATGGTCCTCATTAGCCCTATGGCTTAATTAATCCTAATAACATTGTCTTTCCACTTCCTCATGGCTCCTTGGCAGGACTGTTGCCCATTTCTTCGTGCCTTTCTTTGGTACCCTTCTCCCCCTCTGATCCACTGTGCCCACATTCAGGGCTCATTGATGTTTTTAAACAACTTTAGGCTGTCCTGAGCCAAGTGGCATAAAGTAAATCAGATGGGTGGGAAGGGGGAGGAGGAATGGCTTCAGCATTTCCTGCATGCCCATTATGTGCCAGGCACTGGCAAAAATATTACTTCAGAAGTATTAGCCTGAGCCTTGTATGTATCTAATGGATCCATCTGTATCTTTATGCCATCCTACTGATAAGGCAAAATATCCAGCCCAGAGAAATTCATTATTACATGAATGAATCAGATGAGGAGTGGGGTGAAACACCACCTAGAAGGGGGCTGGAAGGGGGAAGCGAAGACTGCCCTAAGTAAAAGAAGGCAGAATCACACCAATTGGCCCAAACTCCCAAGGCAGAGCCTAAGACTGGATAGGAAGAGAGTGGGGAGGATGGTCCAAGTAAGGAAGCCATGGATCCTTTAACAGTGAGGGAACAAGAGAAATATGTGATTAAAAGCCTATAGGAGGGGCAGCTAGATGGCCTGGTGGATAGAGGCAGGACTTGAACTTGAGTCTTTCTGACCTGTAGTCCTGTACTCTTAAGCAGCGTGCCCCTGGATGCCTCCTACTTATTCTCTAAATATAAGATGTAAGTTGGCGGTGCCTAATTCTCTCAGGGTTTACCGTGGGAGATGATTTGTATGATCCAACTTGAACAGTAAAGTAAAATGATGGATGTGATAATAGAATCATCTACTGTATGAGGAAGGTGGGAAGGAAACCCTTAAGAAATATGTGAGAAAAGTGCAGCTAAGTAGCACAGTGGATAGATCACCACATGTGGAGTCAGGGAACCTAACTTCAGATGCTTCTGGCTGTGTCACCCTGGATGAGTCATTTAACCCCAATTGCCTTGCCATTGCCCTTCTATCTTAGAATTGATACTAAGACAGAAAGTAAAGGCAAAAGAAAGAAAGAAGGAAGGAAGGAAGGAAGGAAGGAAGGAAGGAAGGAAGGAAGAAAGAAAGAAAGAAAGAAAGAAAGAAAGAAAGAAAGAAAGAAAGAAAGAAAGAAAGAAAGAAAGAAAGAAAAAAGGAAGAGAAGGGAAAGAGAAAAAAAAATTTGAAATGCTGTCGTCTGAACCAGTCAAAAGAGGGGAGAGTACTTAAACACAGAGTCGAGTACAGAATTATATTTCACTCAGGAGGGAAATAGGAGGGAGAGGGGGACCTGGAGAAAAGGTAGATGTTGGGGAACAAACTAGTTCCAAGAAAAACAAACTCCTAATTAGGTGTGCAAATTGTTTTAGTTTTAGGGGAGTGTCAGAGAATGGGAATGTGGGGTGCCCCTAAATTGGGGAATGGATGAACAAGCGATGGTCTGTGAATGGGATGGAACAGTATCGTGCCATTAGAAATGGTGAAGGGGATGATCTCAGGGCTTTTCTGAACCGACGCAGAGTGGAGGGAGCAGAATTTAGAACTGTGTACAAAGAGACGACAACATGGCAAAGACAAACAGATTTGAGAGAATTAAGAACTCTGGTTAGTGTGATGACCAGCCATGATTCCAGAAAGCTAAGCCTGACCATGCTGACCACCTTCTGGCAGAGAAGGGAAGGACTCAGATTGCAGAATGAGAAGCAGTTGTTTTTAGGTCACGGCCAGAGCAGAAATGTGTTTACGTGACTAGGTTTATAACCAGAGGTTTCCCCTCTGCTGACTTCCCAATGGGAGAGGGGATGGAAGGTAGGAAGGAGAGAAGGCAAAGTTCAATGAAAATAACACATATAATTTTTTAAAATTGTAATGGAAGCTAACAAACTCCTAATGCTCTGAAAACCTATTAACTCCATGTTTTGTATTGAACAAAATATCAAGATGTGTTTGCTCTCTCAGGAATCCATGACGTTCCAGGATGTGGCTGTGAACTTCACCCACGAGGAATGGGGACACCTGGAACCGGCTCAGAAGGACCTGTACAGGGACGTGATGCTGGAGAACTATCAGAACTTTGTCTCTCTTGGTAAGGGTCCCTTTCCCCTGTGCAATGACATCTCACTGGGCTGTCTTATCGTTTTCCCTTCCTAAGATGGAGGCAGGTAGGTGACCAATGGATAGAGTGCCCAGGTCTGGAGTCAGGAAAAGTTCAAATCTGGCCTTAGTAGATGGGTGATCCTGGACAAGTCACTTAACCCGTTTGCCTTAGTTTCTTCATCTGTAAAATGGGGATGATAATAATAGCACCTACCTGTAAAGATCTAATGAGATAATATTTTTAAAGCATTAGATAAAGATAAAGGATGATGATAATAATAATAATATGTTCTTGAGGCCAGTCAGTAACATTAGACCTCTTGTTGGTAATTAATTGTTCAAATAAAACATTGATCCATAAATCTTCCATTCGGTGTTTTCAGTAGATTTTCCCATACCAAATATTCACAATCTTCAAATTACATACAATGAAAAGCTTTAGAAATGTTATTGATTTCTATTTCCAAGTGAAAAGGCTTTATTTTATTTTTTTATAGCTTTATTGTGGTGTTCCCCAAGCCTTTAACTTCTCTATTGACTGCCCTTTCAAATCATTAGTTCCCAAAGTCTGTTCCAACAACCCTGGTGGGGGAGAAGTGGGAGGAGGGGAGAGAACAAAGTTCTTTCAGGGAATCCACAAGGCCAATAATTGTCTATTAAAATATTCCTTTTCCCAAATACATATCTATGTGTCCCAGAAGTAAATATGAGAATCTGGCTGTCGTCCACGAAGCTAGATATTAAATAGGGTTTTTTTTTTTAACCCTTATCTTCCATCTTAGAATTGATAATAAACAGTGGGTCCAAGGCAGAAGAGTGGTAAGAGCCAGGCAATTGGGAGTAAGTGACTTGCTCAGGATCACACAGCTAGAAAGTGTCTGAGGTCAAATTTGAACCCAGGACCTCCTGTCGCCAGGCCTGGCTTTCTATCCACTGAATCTCCTAGCTAGTTGCCTTGATATAATAGGTTTGCAAATATGTAAAACAATGTCACTCTTCTCACTAAATCTTTTTATTTTGAAAAATAATTATTTTTCATAAAAATTCTTATCTTCAATTGTAATGGGTCTATTGCTATTTTTTTTTAAACCCTTGTACTTCGGTGTATTGTCTCATAGGTGGAAGAGTGGTAAGGGTGGGCAATGGGGGTCAAGTGACCTGCCCAGGGTCACACAGCTGGGAAGTGGCTGAGGCTGGGTTTGAACCTAGGACCTCCTGTCTCTAGGCCTGACTCTCACTCCACTGAGCTACCCAGCTGCCCATTGCTATTTTAAATTAATAAGTATTTTTAAATCGCATACATTTTAATTTCTAAGATCATTAGACATAACCCATATAAACAAAAGCACTTTGGGGTCCTTAATAAATTTTAAGAATGTTAAGGGTCTTTGAGACTTAAAAGGTTGAAGAATCACTGATCTCGATCACAGATTCTCCCCTTAAGTTCTGGTGCAGACACCATAAGACATGAGATGCTCCTTTCCTCATGGCAAGATTAAAATGAGATCTTATTATTTCCCTCTTGTACTTCTTGGGAAATTATACAATACATCTCTCAGAGAGTTGTTTTTTTTGTTTTTTTTTTTTTGCCCTCTCTGTGCATTCTTTCCCTTAAGGAGAAGGGGCTTTGCTGGGCAGAGGATATGAGCCAACAGTTCTCGAAAGAAGACTTGAAAACTATTAAGGGCCATTTGTAAGATCATCCTGAATTTCTTGGTAAAATTGAGATGAGAACGAAAACAACTCTTGAAGTTTTAGGTCACAGCCAGAAAATTGAGAAAGATGACCAGCGATGGAAATAGGAAATAGTAGAAGGGACAAATACATTCAGAAAGATGTTCTTGGTCCAAACATTCTGAAAAGTAATTTAGAATTATGCTAATAAAGTAACTAAAGGGAGCAGCTGGGTGGCTCAGTAAATAGAATGCCAGGCCTGGAAATGGGAGGTCCTGGGTTCAGATCTGGCCTCAGACACTTCTTAGCTGGGTGACCCAAAGTAGATCACTTGACCCCCACTGCCTAGCCCTTACCACTTTTCTGCCTTGGAAGCAATATATAATATTGATTCTGAGGCAAGAAGATAAGGGTCTTAAAAAACAAAACAAAACAGCATTTATCCCAAAGTTGGCAAAAGTCCAACTCTTTTCCTTTCCAGGATTATTCTTCTCCTTGCCTTAGAAACAATAGGAGGTGGATGTTGAGAAGTATTTTCTTTCTTTTCAGCAATAAATCATAACGGATAATACAATATATTCCCCCTTCATTATTATGAAAAGTTGTTAAGCACCATGTTCTCAATTTGAAAGTGGCCTCCCTCACCCCAAGCTTTCCTAGTTTAAAGTATAAAATGAAGACTCTTCATTAGGCTTTAGAGTGTCTTTTAGGCTTTGGAAGTCCATGTAGTAGTGGAGCATGCTCCTGCTGACTGTAGCCTTTGTGCTGCCTGATAACAGTTTGGCTTGGGTTAGTCCTAAATATTTTAGTCATAAAGCAGTCAGTCAAGAAACAAAGCATGACGATGTGCTAGGAGTGCTAAATAGCGAAATTACAAATACAGGCAAAAAGAAAGACAGTCCTTGTCCTCACGGAGTTTACATTCTCATGGGAGAAGGGTGTGCGTGAGCTGCCTGCTCACCTGGGGTCGTGACGGCTAAGCACAAAGAATGAGGAATGCTTGGTCTAGGCTCTTCCCCAAAATGGAAGCTCTGAGAAGAATCCACCAATGGGCCAGCGGTTAGGCTCTCTTCTTTTCAGGAGCGTGTGGCAGTGGAGAGCATGCCAGACTCTCGTTGGCTGGGTAATCTGCCTGGCAGAGAGCGACAGTTCAGCCAGAGAGTTCTGTCTGTCTTTCCCCCAGTGCTTTCCCTTCTCTCCTCTTCTTCTAACTTTGATTCAGCTCGTATGTATCTCTGCACATAGCCTCCTCTTGGCTTAGGGTTCATAACCAAAGCCTCCCTCTGTCTATAAATCATCCATGAACTTGGAATAGTTATGGTATCCGTATTTCAAAGTCCTCTAATTCTTCATGTGCTTATCTCTGAAGCCAACGTCTTCACCAACTTGCTCCTCATCTTGTCATCTCAGAGCTCTGAGTCAGACTTCACTTAATAGGCTGCTTCTTTGAGGCATATCTGAGCCCTAGAGAAGTCATATATGGGTCATGATAGACTTAACTCGTCAACCGCTTCTCCCTGAGGCAGATTTGTGACCCAGGCAAGTGAACGGGCCATTCCCTGTTTAATAAATAACTTTTAAATAACATTTAACATAAATATAAATAAATAACATTTAAATAAATAACATAAATAGCAATTAAACCAAGCAAAGTTGAAATGATGATGTGAAGAGCTGAGGAAATGTATTTTGCTTTCCTTAATTGAAACGAGAGGAACTCTGGGCGAAGGGTATTGTGTATCCTCTCCAACATGGTTTATCTATTGGTTGGTTTTATTGAACTTTTCTCCCCTTTTTAATCTTTGTCATTAGCCAAGCTTTCCTTAGGTCAGGGAGGATGGAAGAGCATGTTTGGAAATGAATAGCATCTAAGGAAAAAAGGAATCAATACAAATTAAAATGACATGAGGCAGGGGCTGGAATGTAATCAGGAGGTAGACTTCTGTTCTCAGCCCTTTCCATGTTTTTCCCTCTACGAGCAGGGCTTCCATTTTCCAAACCTCATGTGATCTCCCAGTTGGAGAGAGGAGAAGCACCATGGATAACAGAGAAGGACATCGTCCCAAGAGTCTCTTGTCCAGGTGAGCCATTGGGAGTCGTGGTCAGTAGCAATTATGTAATTCATAGCTTTGCCATATTGGATAAAGAACATTTCCCAGCGGCCCTCAGGACTGCAGAAGAGTTTGAGGTGGTTTAGGCTGATCTTCCTCACTTAGAGACTGGTTCTCTTTCCTGATCCTGCCCCTCCCGTCCTCTGGCTTTCATCCATCTTTTGCTGCCAGATTGTTCTCTCTTCTGGCATCCTGTATGTCGCCTTCTTTGCAGGTTCTCTTTCCTTTAGATCTAACACAGATCTGATCAGGATTTTCTGAAATTCCTCGGCCTCTTCCCTCTTTTTCTCTCCATTCCATTGTCTCATTCCTTTCACTGCTGTTCCCAATATACATATCATCTGCACCAGTGCTAAGATTTGCCTCTGGGCCCCATTCTTCCTGAAAATGACCCCCTTCCTTCAGTACTTTAATCAAGCAAACATTCAGAAAGCATGTATCAAGCACCTGCTGTCTGTCAGGCCCGAGGCTGGGCTGTGGGGAGACAAGGGCAAAGAAGGAAACAGCCTGCCCTTGAAGGGAGCTTACATTTGAGGGAGAGAGACAGCACGTTCTATAATGAGAAAATCTTGAACCCCTGAACTACGTTACCCAGAATCCTTTTCCTTTCATCCCCGTTGCGTCTTCGTGTGTTGTTTATAAGTTTCCTCTCTTTCTTCTCTCTTTTCCTATGTGCGTGGCTGGGAAAGCTGGATTTCTTTACTGAGGCTTTTCTTCCCCTACTTCAAGTTATTATAAATAAATCTTATTAAATATAATACTTGGAGTTATTGTATATTCATTTTTAATATTATACTTTACATACACAAATATATCTAACTACACATAACAGGAATAATCCCCAAACTATGGAAAGTGGTTCAATATGAAGTCATTTGGGAGGGAGAACGTGAGTCCTTGGGGTGGCCAGAAAGGCTCGTGCAGAAGGTGGTGCTTCAGGGAGCTGCCACTTCCTTGGCCTGAGGGCTCCCCCTGCTCATGGACATCGTGATCTCTGTCAAGGTTCATAAGCTCAAGTCTTCGTCAGCCTCCCGCCAGCAGGAGATGAGTCTCCAGTTATCGAGGCTAGAAAGACATATTGTCCGTTGCAGCCAAGTGGCGCCATACTGCACAGAGAGCCGGGCCTGCAGACAAGAAGACAGGAGTTCAAATGTTGCCACAGACACTTCCTAGCTGTGTGACCCTACACAAGTCACTTAAGCCCTCTGTCTCAGTTTCCTCAACTGTAAAAAAAAAAAAGTGGGGATAACGGCAGCCTTAAATGCCAAAGTTGTTGTGAGGATCAAGTGGGATAATATTTGCAATGTGCTTAGCGTGGTGCCTGACTCTTAGTGGGTGCTTAATAAATGCTTGTTTCCCCATACTTTTGAAGCCCTTCTGGCTTGGAGGAATCAACCAAAGCTTACACTTAGCAGATAATCCTTATCCTTGGAAACTCCCCCGAGCTAGAATGCAGCATCAGAGCAGGCTTCAGTGACGGTCCAGTCCCCCTGTTCATGGTCATGTCATCAGTCTCACACCCAGATTTTCTAACTCCAAGCCCAACACTGCCCCCTCCATATCATCCTCTCTCTCTTCCTTCTACCTAATTCCAAGGAACTTTTCTCAGATCCCAGTCTTTAGGGACTTCTTCTGTAACCAGCATCAGACAGTGTCTACAATCCTTCATGAAAGTGCCTTCTACCCTGACTACTTCGTGCTCTGGTTGCTCCTGTTACTTCTCAGATTTCTACACTTCTTTTTCTTTCCTTGAAACCCAGGGTTGGATGGGACCTCCAAGGCTGCCTAGTCCTGTTCATACCTTAACAAGAATTTCCTCCAAGACATATAATTGGCTCTCTAGCTTTTGGCTGGAGACAACCAGTGAAAGGGACCCATGAGGCAGCCCATTCCACTTTTGGGAAGTACTAATGTTGTTTTCTTTCCTGAAATCAGACCTAAATTTGTGTCTTTGCTTTTATCCATTGCCTTAAGGCCTTCCTTCTAGGGCCAAGTCAAGTATGTCTAATCCTTCTTCTACAGGATAGACCTTTTAATTTTTTTAATTATTTAATTTATTTACCAACTACACGTAATAACAAACTTCCTCATAAATTTTCCAAGGTCATATGATCCAAATTGTCTCCTTTTTCCCCTTCCTTTTCCCTTCCTGGGGTTGGCAGGTGATTGGATCTGGGTTATACATGTATTATCGCACAAAATGTATTTCCATATTGTTCATTTTTGTAAGTGAATAATCTTATAAAACCCAAACCCCAAAACATAAAGCCAAATAAACAAGTGAAAAATCATCTGCTTTCATCTGCATTCTGACTCCAACAGTTCTTTTTGTGGAGGTGGAGAGCATTCTTTGGCCTAAATGACAGACCTTTTAAAGCATGAAGACAGCTGCCATGTATCATAGCTATATTCTTTTTCCCAACCTTAACATGCCATGTTTTTTCAACTTCCCCATGTGAGGCTTGATCACCAGGCCCTTCACCCTCCTAGACTGGTTCTCCTTCTCTGGATACCCTCCTGCAAAGGCTCCTTAAGGGCAAGGATTGTACTTTTCCCCTTCTATTTGTATTCCTTGGATTTTAGCATAGTGCCTGGCACTAAGTGCTTAGTAAATGTTTTATTTATCTATCTCCTTCCCAGCTCTAGTCCAGTGAAACTTAACAACCACTTTGCATTTTGGATCCTTCACCCTGTTCACCAGAAACTCCCCATTATGCACAGATTTTACAAAAGTTTCTTCCATCCTACTCTCTTTTGCTTTAATTCTCCCCTGATGACACCAACTCCTTTGTAGTCTACTCCACTAGTGGCCACTGCTTCTCCAACACTGCCGAACTCATAGGGCCAGGAGGAGAGGAGAGAACACTTCTTGCTCATCCCTGCTTCATCCAGACTCTTCCACCATCACTACCTCACAGTGACATTTTTTTTCTGGTAAGGTCCATTCACTCTGGTTTGTACTATTCTCTCCTCATCCTTGTTGCTGTCATTAACCAAGCTGTAGATATTCTACAGACTTTCCCTAAGGATTAGTAAAGAGGAGTTAGTAGTGATTCACAGTCTTTCCATCCACTTTGGCATCTTCCTTGGGATCTATGTCTACATTGAGGAACCCTCTTGTCTATTTTACTCTGATTCCTTCTTCCTCCTCAAGGTAATTCCACCCCCAGTGGCACATTCCACTCCTTCTCCTCTCTCACCTACCCTAGTCCTACCCTTGGCTCTCATAATCTTCAGTCTGTTAACCTGATTCGATGTGAACCTTAGTGTCCCAGACCATCTCTCCCACTCAACCTCCAAAATTAGTCAGGATAACCCCATGGTTTGCCATTTTAGTATCTTGCCAGCTTCAGCCATCTCTTTTGTCTCCCCAGTAGAATGTCAACTCCTTGAGAATAGGAAGAGTTTCATTCTTGAGAGTTTGTATCCCTGGTACCTCACATAGCCCTCAGCTCATAGAAGGCCCTTAATAAATGCTTTTTGATCAGTAGAACCCAAAGTCCCACTGACCTCCTACTGCTCTCTACCACCAAATCTCCATCCCTGCTTTCCTCTGACTTCAAAGCTTCTGAGCATTATGAGATAAAAGTTACAAAGTCAAGCTAATTTCACTCCCTACAAACTCGTGGTACATAACCTTGTTGTTCATTCATTTTAGTCATGCCTGACTCTTCATGACGCCATTTGTGGTTTTCTTGGCAAAGACAATGGCGTGATTTGCCATTCAGTTCATTTTTATATATGAGGAAAGTGAGGCAAATGAGGTTAAATGATTTGCCCACAGTTATCTAGCGAGTAAGTATCTGGGCCAGATTTGAATTCAGATTTGAATCTTCCCAACTTCTGGCCCAGCTTTCTCTATGAGCCAGCTCTCCTTAGCCATGCCCTTATTACTGCTCAGAAATCTCTTAATGACTGATCTTATTTCCCTTAGCTGCTCTTTCGAACCTTTTTTATTTTAATGTTAGTTTTACTGAGGTCTTTTGTTTTCACATTAGAGTCATTTATGAATATCATCCTCTCTTGCCCTATCCAGAGAGCCTTCTTTTGTGAAAAAGACAGAAAGAATCATTTAAGCAAAGCTAATCCACCCATCGACTGCATCTGACAAGCCATGTGGTGTTTCACACTCACAGTTCCACTTCCCTCCAGTAAAGGTGGAGGATCATGCCATTTCCTTCTCTCTCTTGCAGGAAAGAGGTTGGTCATTACAATTACGCAGGGTGAAGTTTTGCTTTCTTGGTCTTTTTATCTCCATTACTGTAGTCACTTCTCTGATTGTGGCAATGGGACCCTGGACAAGTCCAGTTAAACCTCTCAGTGATCCCTCCAACTGTGTAAGATGCTCATTTGCAGAGTAGAAGCTGACCTGCTTTGTTTGGTAAAGGGTATTTCCTTGCTGAGTGTTCCCTTAGACCTGTAAGGGTTAAAAATGAAAGGTTGGACTAAATATGTAAAAATGTGGTTGCCAAAATTATTACTCAAGTCAGAATGACTTTTTATGGTAGTTTATTTATAAAAGGAGAAAGTGAAAGTAAGGAAAATCAGAGAGAGAGAGTAGATAATTACTCTGGCCTGGTAAATTAGACAAAGGTTCCAGCCATGAGGCCTCCTCCAAGACAAGGGGCCTCTCCAGATGCTAGTACCTCCAGAAAAGCCAAGAAAGGGAGTCAACCTTTTTTACTCACCCACGTGATAGTCCTAAAGGAAGATCTAAGAGCAGTCCAAGGTCCCCAGCCGGACCTCCTCCAGGGCCAAGTTTGAAGGCGAGACAATTCCTCACAGGAAATTCTTGCCACTTCTAAAGACCATGCCTTTCATCACTTCCTGTGCCTTCCTTCCACTTTACATGGACCAACTGCAGCTATAGCTTTACTTAGGACTGCCTAGGGGGGCAGTTAGTCAATTCTGATTTGTCACCCACTATAGCACATGTGGGTCACAGACCTCCCCATACTTAAGGATAAATTGGGTATATACACACTTCTGATGATTAAATCTAAAAATGGGGAGTAAATCCTATCTTCACAGACCAATGAATTTATTGGTGTGGGCAAAAAAAATTAAGTGAAGACATCTTTAAAGGGCAGCAGAATTCACATAAAGACCCTTGAATAACAGTAGTACTACTTAGGCCTTTCTTTTAACAATGAGAAAATGGCTAAAGTGTAAGGTTGTAGCTATGATCAGTTGCACTCACTTTTATGTTGTTTTACTTAACTGTCTGGGGGAATTATACATTGTTGGGAGTACCATTGGCATGTGTATGACATATCAAAGTAAAATTTAATGTTGAAAAATATAATGAAATACAAATTCATAAAACTTGAAATAAAATTGATTAGCAGAGTTCTACATTTTCATAAACATCATTGATATAGATTTTTTACTGATGAGGGCCAAACACTAAGACCTTTGCTCCAGATGAATAATAATCCATTATTCAGGAGCATTCATGGCCATGTTATTTAACTGGCAATAAATATGCTTGACTGTCCCATCACTCCTCCTTTCATTGTTTTCCTTATAAAATTTTTTTTTAACCCTTGTACTTCGGTGTATTGTCTCATAGGTGGAAGAGTGGTAAGGGTGGGCAATGGGGGTCAAGTGACTTGCCCAGGGTCACACAGCTGGGAAGTGGCTGAGGCCGGGTTTGAACCTAGGACCTCCTGTCTCTAGGTCTGACTCTCACTCCACTGAGCTACCCAGCTGCCCTCCTTATAAATTTTTAAACATTAGAAATGCAGCTTGAACACATGAGATGAATATAAACAGGCACACAAACAAACCAGTATATTCTCCAAAAACAATTCATGAAAACAGCAAAAGTCTCAATTGTATTGTACCCTTTCCTAACTTACTAATTCCTTAAAGAAAAAAAGGCCTCGCGCTTTGCAAGGTAGTATCATGTTGCCTGTTGTATTTAACCTGTTTTATTGCCCTGTGATGCCTTCACTTAACATCTCTATATTCAGTGCAAGATCATATGCATATTGGCCTCTTTGAACTAGTTTCTTCACTCACATGACTTCATACCAGCTGATCCATTACATAGAATTCTTCATATTTAAGTTAGTCACAGGAAGTATAATTTTTATAGAAATAACAAAAGACCTAAATAATTTGAGGTGTTTGCTGTTTATAACTAAAAGAGAATAATTATTATATCAAAGGTGAAATTTTTGCTCCTGTCTACAGATTTCATGCTATACCCTTAAATATATGAAAGAGATACTTCCTAGAATTAGACAGTAATAACAAGATTTCATAATGAGGAAAAAAAGACCAAAACCAGAAAACAATAGGAAAGAAGGGAGAATGGTATTAGTAAATGTTGAATTATATTTAAAACAATAATTATCAAACCTATTACTAGATAAAATATAGGCAGTGCTTGCCAAGTGGCAAGTAGTGTGTCAAAACTTAGCCATACAAAGAAAGACAAAAGATAATCATTGCTCTCAAGGAGCTCACAGTCTAATGAGGAGATAGCATGCAAACACTTGTGGACAAACTATATACAGGATAAATTGGGGATGGTCTCAAAGGGAAAACACCAAGATTAAGGGGAACTGAGAAAGGCTTCTTGCAGTATGTAGGATATGAGTTGATTTGCTTTGCTTGACTATAGTTCTTACAAAGGAGTGTTATATTTGGGACAGAAGGGCATGTGGGAGTTAGTGATATTAAAAAAAAGAAAGGAGTAGTAATATAAGATGTTAAGATTAAAAGTAATATACAGGGGGCAGCTGGGTAGCTTAGTGGATTGAGAGTCAGGCCTAGAGTCGGGACGTCCTAGGTTCAAATCTGGCCTCAGACACTTCCCAGCTGTGTGACCCTGGGCAAGTCACTTGACCCCCATTGCCCACCCTTACCACTCTTCCACCTAGGAGCCAATACACAGAAGTTAAGGGTTTTTAAAAAAGTAATATACAATAACTAAGTATTATATTACTTAAGATCATTCATGTTACATGACTAAAGTAAAGAGCTAGCTAACCCAGCCCTGTTTGAGAGAGAGAGAGAGAGAGAGAGAGAGAGAGAGAGACAGAGGCAGAGTTCCCCACAATTATATACAAAATATGACCATGCAACATGGTGGAGAGATTAAAAGGAATTCTGGGGAATGTAGTTCAAAAGATAACAAAATTTCCATTTATACCAAGATTTTAAAAGAAATAAAGAGAAATAACTATTCTACCTTTTCCTGATCAATCATTATGTTTCTTGATGGAAACAGAATCAAAAGCAATTTCCTTTCTCCCCATCCTGAGAAAAATGAAAATTTTTATTTTTTATTTCAGATTTTTTCATTCTGAAGACAAGTTTTAAAACCAAGGAGTTAGCTGCAAATAAGAGTATTTCTGTGGGAAATTTATCCAAGAAGAAATTCTCAAGGAATAGCTTCTGGAATTCTGAGTTAAAAGAATCCTGGAATTTTGATACAAGGTTGAAGAGGCAGAAAGGCAGTCAAAAGAGATGGGCCAGGCAAGTT
This sequence comes from Gracilinanus agilis, assembly GCF_016433145.1. Classification (NCBI taxonomy): domain Eukaryota; kingdom Metazoa; phylum Chordata; class Mammalia; order Didelphimorphia; family Didelphidae; genus Gracilinanus; species Gracilinanus agilis. Next base: position 12,345,832 of record NC_058132.1, on the reverse strand, counting down.
ATAATCAGTCAGAGGACAACTTTGAATGAATTGAGTCTTCGTGAATGTGTTACTTTTGGAAGAAAGTTTAAGTTGGGATCAGTTCTTATTCCCAAACAAAAAACTACCAGAGGAAAATGTCTCCATAAATATAATTCTCTTGGAAAGAGCTTTAAATATTTGCCAGATAGATTTAAATATAATAGGACCACCTCAGGGAAGAAACATTACAAGAATAACAAATGTAGGAAGCCCTTCAGTTACCACTCAGACCTTTTTCAGTACCATAAGATACATAGTGGAGAGAAAATTCATAAATGTGATGAATGTGGGAAGACCTTCAGCAACAACTCATGCCTTACTGTGCATCTAAAAATTCATACTGGAGAGAAACCCTTTGATTGTACTGAATGTGGAAGAGCCTTCAGGCGTAGAGCACATCTTATTCAACATCAGAGAATTCATACTGGAGAGAAACCTTATAAATGTTATGAATGTGGAAAAGCATTCAGTGTTGACTCCTACCTTATCAAGCATCAGAGAATTCATACTGGAGAAAAACCCTATAAATGTAATGATTGTGGGAAAGCTTTCAGACAGTTAGGAAACCTTAATCAACATCAGAGGATTCATACTGGAGAAAAACCTTATAAATGTAATGAATGTGGGAAAGCCTTTAGTCAGTGGGGTCACCTCAATCAACATCAGAGAACCCATACTGAAGAAAAACCCTTTGAATGTAATGAATGTGGGAAAGTCTTTAGGCAACTGGGTAACCTTAATCAACACCAGAGAGTTCATACTGGAGAAAAACCATATAAATGTAACCAATGTGGAAAAGCTTTTAACAACAATTACCTCCTTATTCAACATGAAAGAATTCATACAGGTGAGAAGCCATATGTATGTAATGATTGTGGAAAAGCTTTCAGTCGAGGGACATACCTTAAGAAACATAAGAGAATCCATACTGGAGAGATACCCTATAAATGTAATGAATGTGGGAAAGAGTTCACTGACAAAGCATCCTTTATTTATCATCAGAGAATTCATACTGGAGAGAAACTTTATGAATGTATTGAATGTGGGAAAACTTTTAGCCAAAAAGCAAACCTTAAAAAACACAAAATGATTCATACTGGAGAGAAGCCCTTTGGATGTAATGAATGTGGGAAAGCTTTCCGAGAGAGGGGAAGTCTTAGTGTACATAAGAGAATTCATACAGGAGAGAAACCCTTTGAATGCAATGAATGTGGAAAAGCCTTTCGAGAGAGGGGAAGTCTTAGTGCACATCAAGAAAAGCATGCTGAAGAAAAGCTGTATAAATGTGAGGAATGTGGGAAAACCTTCAGATACAAGGGATATTTTAGTATCCATCAGAGAACTCATACTCAAGAGAAATGCTATAAATGCAAAGAATGTGGGAAGGACTTCAGCCTACGGGCATCCTATATTATTCACCAGAGAATTCACACTGGAGAGAAGCCCTATAAGTGTCACATCTGTGGGAAAGCTTTCAGTTATAATACATCCCACAGTAGACATCTGAGAACTCATACTGGAGAGAAACCCTTTGCATGTAATGAATGTGGAAAAGCTTTTACTCAGAGGGACTACCTTACTGAACATGAAAGAATTCATACAGGAGAAAAACCCTTTAAATGTAATGAATGTGGAAGAGCCTTTAGACAGAAGCAAACTTATAATGCACATAAGAAAATTCATACCAGAGAGAAACCCTTTAAATATAAATTATATGAGAAAGCTTCAAATGAAAGTTGCACCTTATGAACAAACATCAGAAAATTAATACTAGTTAAACTCCCCAAAGGTGCAATGAATAGAGGAAAGCAACAGCTTACAGGAGTATAGGAGTATAAAGATTCATACTGAAGAAAAATTCTGTGAAGTTACTATGAGACAACTATTGGGTGTCTATTTCATCCCTCAGAAACTATACAGAATATTAACTTTGGGGAAGCACTGCTGTGATCAAAGCTTTGTATAACGTCATTTGTTAAACACTGAATCCATGTCTGATTTTTGTTTCATGATCTATTATATTATTTGGTGCTTTGAGAGAGAAACTTATCCAGATTCTCTTGGATATTCCCTTTCCCTGAAACACACATTGACTGTTGTTGAGGAGCAATAAAATTACATACATATAGGATCTTAAGAACACCTATACAAGAAGTCCAGAAAATTAATTTATTACCAAATAATGGTTAAATTTTAACTGCTGAGGAAAGAAATAAAAGATGATAAATGGCCATTGATCAACAACATCATTGGGAATGTCCTAACTATATTGAAGCATAAAGAGTTTTTACTGGGCTCATGGTTTTCTTTGTCCCAGCAATCAGCCTTATTCAGCTTATAAGTCTCCAGTGGAAACACATACAAAAAGTTTGAGACAAGCCTAACGTAACCCACTTGTCCTGGCTTAGCTGTACCCCTATTATACACCTATATGTTTTGTTCTATCCTGTAAAAAAACAAAATGACTTCTCTTATTTAATACTCATGCCCAAACGAACCTTTTGATCTAATTTTCCCTGTTTTCTTATTATTACCCACCCCAAGAATTGGCACTAGGTATCCCCTTTATGGGCAACTAGGTGGTGCTACAGATAGAGCATCAGGCCTGGAGTCAAGAACACCTAAGTTCAAATCTGATCTCAGACACTAGTTGTATGACCTTGTACAAGTTGTGTTTAATCCTTTTTGCTTCAGTTTCCTCATCTGTAAAATGAGCTAGAGAAGGAAATGGCAAAGGAGTCCAGTATCTTTGCCAAGAAAACACCACATGGCATAACCAAGAGTTGGACATGTTAAACAACACAATATCCCCCATAAAGCATAAATCAAACTATGATTGGTCCAGCTGGCTATAATATTCTTCCCACTGAATAAACAACCCATGTCTCAGCAAGTCAGATGCCTGTGATAAGAGAAAGTTGGGTGACCACTTGGCAGGTTGTAGAAGATATTCTTGTTCAGGCATGGGTTACTCTAAATAGCCTCTGAGAACCCCTCATGCCCTAAGGTTCTATAAGAATCCTTAGGATCAAGTTGAATTTCAACATTATTTTCAGATTGTTTCATCACCAGCAATCCCAAGGGATCCTTCCAGTATTATGTTCTCCTATATAACCTTCCCTTATTACTGTAGAAAGTGGCACCATTCTTCCAGGTCCTCAGGCTCACAACCTAGGAGTCTTCCTGGATTCCTCTTCTCTTGCCAAACTGCACCCCCATATCCAATCTGTTGTCAAGGTCTATTATTTTCACCTCTGCAACATATCTCGAATATGCCCCCTTCTCTCTAGAATGGTCCCCAGCCTAGTGCAGGTCCCCATCACCTCATGCTTTGATTCCTGCAATAGCTTGCCAGTAGGTCTGCCATCCCCAAGACTCTTCCTCTCTTCAGTCTATTCATTCATCCACTGAAGTGATTTTCCTAAATCGCAGGTCTGATCATGTCACCCCACTACTCAAATTCCAGTGGTTCCCTGTCACCTCCAAGATCAAACATAAAATGCTTTGTTTGGCATTCAAAGCCCTCTGTAACCTGCTCCCTCCCACCTTTCCAGTTTTCTAAAACCTTTCTCCCCAAAATGTACTCTTCGATCTAATAACACTGGCCTCCTAGCTGTTCCACAAACAAGTTACTTCTTTCTTGACTCCACTTGACTCTGGGCATTCTCTCTGGCTGCCCCCCTTGCCTAGAGTACTCTCCCTCCTCAAATCCATCTACTGACCTCTGTGGCTTCCTTTAAGCCTCAACTAAAATCTCATCTTTTACTGGAAGCCTTTCCCAACCCCTCTTAACTCTGGTGCCTTCCTTTTGTTATTTACTTCCTATCTGTCCTATATACAGTTAGTTTTGTGCATATTTGTTCTTTTTCCCCTTTAGCTTGTAAGTCTCTTGAGGCCAGGGATTGTCTTTTGCCTCTTTGTATTGAAACAAACAAACAAAAAGAATACTGGTAAGATGAAATCCAAGGTAGATTGATGGTTATGTCCACCTAGGTAACTTCTCTGGGCCAGTAAGTGCAGACTCCTGGAGACTATCTTTAGAAAATACAATATTTATGTTTATTGGTGGATTGAGGATAGAACACTGTCATTCAAGACAAGGTGACCCCAATACTAAAGGAACTAATTCTCAAACCCACCAAATCTACCTTTCTTTCGTGAGAAATTCTTCTGGCCTCCCAGCTGCCTACCAGCTTCCTACTTTCTGGCTAAGTACCCCAAAAGCTAACTAGCTACCTAGCTGTTATGCTGACTGTTGTTCAGTTACTCTCAAAATTGTCTCCAAAAAGCTATTGAGAAGGGACTCAAAATGAGCTAAGTCCCCCTTCCCCTCAAGGCTGGGGGTTGGCTCTTGAGGTAAAAACCTAAAAGTCCCAAATGATTGAATCTTTAGAGTACCTTAGCCAAGTTCTTAGAACATAGCAGGGAAAGCCAGATCACCTCCAAGATGTTCTCCAGTGCACAGGAATCTCCAAACTTCTCCTAAAACTGGTTAGGTCCAGCTAGCAAACAAGAGCTGCTGCTTCTCTTCCAACTTAGGAGCAGGAAGTGACAGTTTTTTCTCACTCAAGCCCCTTCCTCTCTAGCCCCCTGCATTCCAGAATCTTTTCCAGGGTCTGTGTCTAAATTTGCCTCAGGCAGAAATTGGAGATAATTTCCACTTCCCTTGCACTTACTCTTATCCCCTATAACCCTATTCCTACAGTATCCTAGGAATTCAACACAATGCTGACATAGGGTAGTTGCTAAATAAATGTGTCTTGATTAATTAATTAACATGAGGCTGATAGGAAGAGAAGTGACTATTCATTCATTCCTCATTTAAAATTTTTTAATGCTTTATTCATTAATTAAAAGAATATACATTTAACATAAACCACACAACATCAGTCATCAGGTCAAACATTCAGCTGGTTTCCTTACAGTTTCTGTCAGGAGTTTTTTTTTTAATTTGATCACATTTATCAGATAAAATCTCACAACATCTGGTATATACACACGCTGTGCCAGTGGATTTACTCTACTGATGTACATATCATTATTAAGCTATGAGGTAATTATCCCTTGTGACTAGTTGATTTTTCCAAATTAGTGGAGAATGCAGATCTTTCAAAGTTAAAATTGCTCTTTTTATTGTTTATTATATCTGTCCTTTAGCAGGTTTCATGACTTAACTGCAGGCCTGAGAAACCAAATGTGATGTTAACATGTAATCTTATTTCTTTATGACATACATGAGCTGGCTCTACTTGACATGTCCTAATCAACTTGAGACAGTCCATAGCTCCTTCAGAGTCATTCTTGCAACCGTCTTTCTTACAATATTATTCTTTATGTAGACACTCAGCCATGCATGTATTAGATTCTCCTTATCTTGGATCTCACCAATTCTGGCTAACTGCACCTCTCTGCCTGTAAATGAATAGCTCTACCCTTCTAACTATCCAACCTTTTCCTTGCCACCTTCTCTTTGCTTCTAAACTCTTCTCTATTTTTCTTTCTCACCCTTGTATCCCTGTCTGACAATTTAAGATCACCAGTCTTTGTTTCTCATGGTCTTCTTATTACCCCTCATTTCCAAACCACCACCACCTTCTTGCTTTCATTCTTTGGTAACTACTTTTCCCTTAGACATGATTTGAGTAAATTGATGGCTCCCATTTTAGCACAATTATATGATGTCAATAATAACTGGCATCCATATGATGCTTTAAAGTTGGCAAAGCACCTGGCTGGTGGGAACAGCTTGCTCAGTTTTCACTAAGGCTGGACAAAGCAGCTTATTCAATCACAGAAAGCCATTTCATCCACTTAGACTAGCGATGGTGAGTCTTTTAGAGACAGAGGTCTGGGCCCTGCCCCAACCTCACTCCCCAGACCAAGTGCTGTGCCTGCCCCCCCAGAGCACATGCCATGGTCCTCCTCACTGAGTGCTAGGTGCCTCTGCCCCCCTTTACCCCATATGGGAGGGAGGAAGTGCTCCCATTGGGCTGCTGGGCAGAGGGGTGGATGAAGAGGAATGTCCTCAGTGAGTGTAGGGAGGGGATGGGGAGTGGCCTGAGCACTCTGCTCTCCTCCAGCTCTGCTGCCTGTGAGTTGCCCATCTAACCCCTGTGTGCTCCCATTGGGCTGCTGGACAGAGGGGTGGGAAAGAGGGGGAGGGGAGCAGTTCTACCTGAGTCCCTCTGGCTTTCTAGTAACAACCTTTGTGGGGGTTGGTCACATGCCCACAGAGAGCACTTTGGCATCTGTGCCATAGGTTCACCATCACTGACCTAGACAGTAGTTCTGCAGAACACTAAATATGGAGAATAGTATCAGGATAGTGATGCCCTCAGGTTGTTTCCATCTAAATCCCATCAACAAAAATAAAAAGAATGAAATAACAATGATGATCACTGACACACATTCATTAAGTTTTTCAAAGCCCCTTGGCTCAGTGGTAATAGCTTGCTTAGTCAGCACTAAGGCTGAGCAAAGCAGTAGAATGGCATACATATGAATGAATGAATGAATGAATGAATGAATGAATGAATGAATGAATGAAGCATTTATTAGGCACTTACTATGGGCAAAACACCATGCTAAGTACTGAGGATACAAATAGAAACTAAGATGGTTCCCTGCCCTCAAAAAAATTCATATTCTAATGAGGGAGATACATGTTGTTTTATCTTGTTCCATTGTGGCAGTGTGTGTGGTTGGATGAGACAAACTAAATGATAAAAGTCCTAATAACATAGAGACTTAGAAAATGGTATCACTGACAACTTGGTGATGAAATACAGTTATGACGCTATTATGGAAGAAGATTTCTAGAAAAAGTAGCCCCACAACTGCATGTAGTGACAATTAGGGAGGAAGATGGGTGGATGTTATAGGAAACAATTCTACTGTCCTGGTAGGGAAGGACTTCCTTTCTGGTTGTTTAGTTTTTCCACTGGCTAACACGGCTTCTGTGTTTAGATTATGCGGGCTCAGGAAGCTTACTCTCTACCATGATTTGAGCTTAGATGAGCATTAACTAAACTTGGTCCATAGGGACTGAGTAGAATTTGACCTGAGTTTGAGATAAACTATGACCTTAACATGCAGAGTAAGCCAACCAACAACTTACTGTGAGTTCAACAGTCACAGGAACCTTGTTTCCAAGCATGAGACGTTTTCTGTTAACTGATAGGAATTTTTTTTTTAAACCCTTACCTTCTGTCTTAGAGTCAATACTGTGTGTTGGCTCCAAGGCAGAAGAGTGGTAAGGGTAGGCAATGGGGGTCAAGTGACTTGCCCACAGTCACACAGCTGGGAAGTGTCAGAGGCCAGATTTGAACCTAGGACCTCCCGTCTCTAGGCCTGGCTCTCAATCCACTGAGCTACCCAGCTGCTCCCTGACTGATAGGAATTTAAAATCCAAACTTCTGTCTCATCACAGGAAGCAAAGGGACAGAAAGGAGCAATATTCAACACTGTTATTAGGGAAGTGGTCAGCACCATGGCCAGCAGCAGCAGATCACAGAGTGGGGGGCCATAGTGGGTGGTGGATCACTAGGATAGAGTGCTTTAGCCAGGTTGGAGAATATATTTCAGTGTAATTAGCTTGAATATATGAAGAGGAAAGGCAGCTCCCAGTTGCCAGCAAAGTAATTACAATGCTTTTTGGTGTTTTGGATTGTGGGGAAACTATGAACAAGAAACTTCTGGATCTTGGTACAGGTGCAAGGGCATTGGTTTTGTCACCTGGGATGCAGCTTTCTTAGCACTGTCTTGGTGTGTCTGTTTCTTCCTCCTGGTATGTGACTGGGCAGGAGGCAGCAGGGAAGTGTGTTGCATGTATCCAGACTTCCCTTCCTCCCCAATATCTGGGAGCCTATGGTCATGCTTATTCCCAGACACATGGATCTGGGCATCAGCTTTCCAATAAAGTATAATGATCTTGTAGCACTGTTCCAGACTTCATTTTTTATGATGTGTTTGGAGTCTCCAGTCTTACCACTTAGCTGCTCTAGTTTTTTGTCAGTTCACTAGATTCTTCAAGCTAACCAGGTTCTCAACACTAGCTATGCGATCCTAGACACACTTAACCTCCTTACATCTCTTTTTCATCATACATAGAAAGGGAAGAATCATTCTTGCATCACTTACTTTACAGATTTGGTGAGAATAGAGTAGTTTGTAAATTTTTTAAACTTATGTTTTCATTTCTCAAAATGAGGTTTTGTTCATGTATTTTGTTTTTTTATATCACCAGTTTCTCTTATCCCTCCTCTTGTCCTTCTCAGAGTTATCCTGTATAATATAGTTTTTAAAAAACAAAAAGGGGGGACAGCCTAAATGTTCATAAAACAAAAAAATTAATATGAGCAATGTATATACTTGGACGTTGGACCTCCTACCTATGCAAAGAGGTGGGCTAGAGAGGAGTCTTCTTCTATCTTTTTCATCACATCAACTTTCTATTTAAAATAGTTCTTAACTTTTTGTGTGTCCTCTATCCCTTCTCAAGATGTTTTTAAATAACTGAAGGAATATTAAATTTCCCCAAGAGTTTAGTAAAAATAAAGATAAAATTCTCTTCCCTATCCCCAAACAAGTTAATGGACCCCCTAAAATCTACTCTTAGTTGGTGGACTCTAAGTTAAGAACCTTTGGCTTAGAATCTTAGTACTGTTTTATCAACAAGTTTTGCCTATGAGTTTTGCTTCCTTCTTCCCTAACTCTATCAAGTTCCATTCTCTTAATCAATAAGCTAGAACCACCACCTTCTAAACAAAAATCCTCTGAAACTTGTCCCCTGAATCCTTAGTACCATCTCTTGCCAGTTCCTCACTGGCAAGATACTTAATCCATCCCCTGTATCTTTTGGAATTCCTGTCCTATTGTTGACAAACTCCCCTTTGTCTTACTTCATTCTCTCTCTCTCTTTTTTAAACCCTTACCTTCCATCTTAGAATCAATACTAATTATTGGTTTCAAGGCAGAAGAGTGGTAAGGGTTAAGTGATTTACCCAGAGTCACACTGCTAGGAAGTGTCTGAGGCCAGATATGAACCCAGGACCTCTCATCTTTGGGCCTGGCTCTCAATCCTCTAAGCCATTTACCTACCTCTCTCATTCTCTCTTAAATTCCCATTGTGGGCAGTAACTAAAACCTTACTCTCCTGAAAGTTATTTCTCAGTATCCTTTCTAATGCTTCTACTTCTTTTATCACAAGCTCCCTGTCTCAGTTCACAACCCTGTAGAAGATGGCATATTCCTTGCTTCCCACTTTCATTTCTAGACCTTGTCTTGCCAAAATCACTCCATAACTTCTTTCATTAATATACTATATGCTTACACTTTGTCCAAAGTCATTACCAATGTCATCTACTGAGCTCCACCCCCAAACCCCCACATTCTTCTACTTTGTCAAAGATTTCAGCATCTGTCTCACAGTGTTTCTCTTTGTCCCAACTCTTGACTTTTCAGTGCAGCAACCTCAAATCCAATGACTTCAATCCTTATTTTTCCTCAACAATTCATAGGGATGGTCAAATAGACCTTCCTATCACTTGAAATATGTCTGCCTATGACTTTCCTCTGAATATGATCTTCTGTCCTTCCACTTGTCATATTCTTATTCTTGAATCTTCTTCATTCTTATACTAACCATATTCCCTCAATCAATGCCTTTGATAAAGTAACACATTTGCTTATGTTAAAAAAAAATACAATGGTGATAATTGTAGTCTGAAGAAACCTGTGACTTTTCAGGACCAATCTTTCTCTAATAAGTTGTCTTTGCAATGTCTGGCAATAAGAGGCACTTAATAAATGCTGGTTTTCTTCTCTAAATAAAAAGACCTATTGTTTTCAGCATTGACTGACTCATCTAATTCTTCAGTTAAATTCTTTTCAAGTCTCAGTAACAGAAAATTCATTTATGGGGATACAGTGGAAGAAACTGTATTTGGAGATTCAAATGCTAGCTTAGCTCTCTTTACTAGCTATGTGCTTTGGGCAAGTAACAATCTCTGTGGGCCTCCATTTCCTCACTGGTAAAAAAAGAAGGAGTTGGGTGAGATGATCTAGCTCCTGATCAATGACCCTAAAACCCAGCATTGTATATAAAACAAGACCTTAGAACCTTTTCATCTTAGAATGGGTTAAACATCTCTGTCTACTTTGTCAATCTTGAAAAACACAGAACCACTAAAATAGTTAGAAAGAACAAGTCTTTAATTAGGACAAGGAAGACAATGCTCTGATCAACCACTACATAGAGTCAAACACCATTGGGTACTAAAAGGTTTATTGTTCAGTCTAAGGCAAGGGCAGACTGGGACTTCCCTTAAGGTAAATTCCCAAGGGAGAGGGGCAAACTTGGAGGTTTCATAAACAAAGCTGACAACTCTAACAATTATTATTCAACAGAAAACTAGAAATGATAGTTATACACTCTGTCGAAATAGACACTAAATAATTAGACAAATATTGTGTGTGGAGTGAGAAATCTGTATAATTTTTGTTATTAATATTTAAAAGCTGGTATTGCCCCCCTCCCCATATTCTTACAAGGGCTTTACAGCTTTAAGTGAGTTTGTCTGGGAATTGCTCTAGACAGGGGTCCCAGGCTGATGATTTTAGATCTGTTTCTTTGGATTATTAAAGCTTCTTCTGGGAGGTCAAGCTCAATGGCTTGACTGATCTTCTCAGTAGTGTTCAACTATTGTAAAAATGTTGTAAAAATATTATATTCTCTCTCTCTCTCTCTCTCTCTCTCTCTCTCTCTCTCTCAATCTCAACTCCATACAATTGCTCATGGATAGGCTGAGTCAGTATAATAAAAACAATGTTACCTAACTTAATTTGCTCATTCAGTGCATTGCCAATCAAAGGATCATTTTATAGAGCTGGAAAAAATTATTCAAATTCATACGGAGGAACAAAGGTCAAGAATCTGAAAGCTATTAAAATGGGGAAAAGAGGACTTTTCAGTACTATATCACAAACTATGCAACAAAGCAATAATCATTAAGATTTGATACTGCTTAAGAAATGGGTCAACCAGTGGAACAGATTAGGTAATTACCATGCACAAGCAAACAAACATAGGAGCATGATGTTTTTGATAAGCCCAAAGACATTGGGAACACATTGCTTTAATCCATCTCTTATAACATTCTGTTCCAGCTCCCATTTTTAGATCTAGATACCAAATTTTTGTTTGTTTAATTGTTGCTCTGAACCTTAGACCTAGTACCCTTTATACTAAATTGTCAATATTTTTAGTTGTGTCATTTTCTTTGGTAAGATAAGAGAATGCAGGTCTTAAATGTCTGCCAGAACACAATTTATAAACTTGATGGGCTCCATTAAACTTTTAAAAACTTTTAATATTGACTACTTTGTTTTGATTTCATTTGCTTCTCAAATGCTCCTTGTCATTTTCCTTTTTCCTACTCATGCCCCAGTCCTCCCATTTGCTATGATACAAAATAAACCTTTATGATGCATGTGTTCCCCATGGAGAATAATTTCTTAAAAGAAAATTAGGTCCAGCTCTTAGGATTTTGAAGCCTTACTTGTGTCAGGTTCAGAACAAATCATGGAACATTGCCTTTAGGTGTATTTTTGTTGTTTATTTTGGGAAAAACAGCTTTTACAAGATATTTTTTGGTCATTTAAGAACAGAGTACATTGAACTTAAAACTTATAATTTAGTTTGGGAAACCTGAACCTCTTCTTATCTGGCTTGATCCTTTGGGCCTTTAACAGTCCCAGTGGTCAGTTCTGTTTCCATGAAGACAGACCTAGCTTGGTGTGAAAGGGTTTGGTGCATATTATGTAGCAGTGACCTGAGTTTAGCTAAAGTATCAAAAACTTAAAAATCATAATGTCTAAGAAATAAAACAGATTTAGTGGAAAACTCATTTGGCTGAATCTAAAGTCCTGCAGTCAACTTCTTTGGAAGGATTCTCAAAGTGGTTTTAGCTTTTTGCTGCGACTAAACTGCCACCTTGACTCTGCCCTTGTGATCAGATTCTTTCTTACATTTGGTTTACCTGCCTTCTACCCTTTGTTGAGATCTAGTTTATTTATTTATTTTTAAACCATTAACTTCTGTGCATTGGCTCCTAGGTGGAAGAGTGGTAAGGGTGGGCAATGGGGGTCAAGTGACTTGCCTAGGGTCACACAGCTGGGAAGTGTCTGAGGCCAGCTTTGAACCCAGGACCTCCAGTCTCTAGGCCTGACTCTCAATCTACTGAGCTACCCAGTTGCCCCCTGTTGAGATCTAGTTTAGACAAAGTTGTTTCCATGTTGTCTCCCCTATTGGAATGGGAGCTCTCAGTGGGCAGGGACCAGGCTTTTGCCATTCTTTGTAGTTGTATTTATTTAGTACAGTCCTTGGCCCATAGTAGGCCCTTACTAGATGTCTTTTGACTGACTGACTGAAAACATGTACTATGTCCTCCAGGCAGTTGGTAATATGGGCCTGAAGCTCAGAAGAGAGACTAGGGGTGAATATAATGATCTGAGAGTTGTCAATCTAGAGATGATAATTAAAACCTATGTAAACTTAGATGGGGACAAAGGGAGAGTAGCAAGAGAGGGGGTATGGAATGTATTGCAAGAATCATCAGGGTTCTTTTAGCCCTTGCAAGAATAAGCCAGCATAGGCAGCAATGCAATGATCCAGGACAATTCTGAGGGATTTATGGAAAGGAACACTATTCACATTCAGAGGAAGAACTGCAGGAGAGGAAACATAGAAGAAAAACAGCCGCTTGAACACATGGGTTGATGAAGACATGATTGGGGATGTAGACTCGAAATGGCCACACCAATGCAACTATCAATAATATGTAAATAAGTCTTGACTGATCAAACATGTCAAAACCAGTGGAAATGTGCGTTGGATATGGGGAGGTTTTGGGGGGGGGGGTGAAGGGAAAAGTAAAAACAGGAATCATGTAACCATGGAAAAGTTTTCCAAAAAAATAAAATCTTTAAATCTTTTTTTTTAAAAAAAGAATAAGCCAGCATAACAGTGTAAACCTGAAAAATAAGTCCTTCCTAACTACCAGAGTTGTTACATTAGAACAAGGGAGACTGCCCACAGACACCACTTTAAGCCACCTTCTCTGGGATGACCACAGTCTCAGGAAAAACTCCATGCCTGGTAATTTATGCTGAACAGAAGGCAAGGTGCTTTTATTGAGTTTTGGAAAGTGGGCAGGACACAACCTTGGGCCTAGCCTCTGCGTCCATCTAAAGTGGCTGGGAGAGTCCAAATGCACTAGCCAGAGGCGAGGGTGATCTAGACAAATAACAGAGATTTTAATTGCCTTTAGCCAAGTTCTGGCTTGGGTGACTGAAAGATACTTGAGGGTTTATTGTTCAATCTGGGATAAGGATCAATCCAGGGTTTCTGAAGAGGAGCTGTCAATAGGATTCCCATAGACAGGTATTTATATATATATACATACATACATACATTAACATATGGTAACTAAGTGGCTGCAGAGGATAGTGGCAGGCCTGGAGTCAGGAAGACTCATCCTCCTGAGGTTTAAATTCTGCCTCAGATACTTACCAGCTGTGTGACCCTGACCAAGGCACTGTACCATTTTGCCTCAGTGTCCTCATTTGTAAAATGAGCAGGAACAGGAAATTGCAAACCACTCTAGTAGCTCTGCCAAGAAAACCCGCAAAAGGGGTCATGAATTGTTGAACACCACAGAAGCGACTGAATAACATATTCCCACATTACATATAATTTTTACTAAGGGCTGATTGAATCATCCCTTATTTGTCAGCTTAGTTTTATGGAACCCCCAAGTTTGCCCCCATCCCTTGGGAACTTGCCTTAAGGGAAGTCCCTGACTGACCTTTTCTTTGACTGAAAAATAAGCATTGAAGTACACAGTGGGCTCCACTTAGATAGAAGTTTCTCCCACAGTGTCAGAGGTCTCTCCCAGGGAGTCCAGACTCCTTTTTTCCTTTTGTCCATTGTAAAGCCAATCAGTTGAACCTTCCAGTTCTATATTCCCTAAAAGGTAAGTAGCCCCTCAAGGTCTTCAGCTCCTTGGAAAATCTCCTTTAAGCTGCATTTCCCCAGAGACATTGTTTCCAGAGTGCCAGAGCTTTGTCTCTGTGGGGTATCCAGCACTTGACTCTGGGTAGTGGCCGATCATAGCATTGTCTTCCTTGTCCTGATTAAAGCCTGGTTCTTTCTAACTACTTTTTAAAAAAATTTAAAAGTCAATACTATATATTGGTTCTAAGGCAGAAGAGTTTGGGGTTCTGGTCACCAACCCCCTGGGCTGGATCTGTCCTCAGAAAATGAGCCTTCCTGATTCTAGCCTATGGCGCGGTGGCACTTAGGTGCCCAGTTATTCGTGCCAAGAACACCCCAAATGGTGTCTCAAGAAAGAAGGCCCTTATTAGGTCCCCCATAGACCCCAAGGGAGGAGCCGGTACCCTCGGATTGGGGAGGGGGGGGTTCAGTAATAGATCTGGCTTATGGACAGCAGATGGAGGCTTGCCCCGCCTCCTCCCGCCGGCCACCGGCCACCAACCTCAGAAGAAGGGGGCACCCAAGTGACTAAGGCGGGACTGGGGAGCTTCAGGAGTAGGAGGGGTCCGAGTTAGACGCGCCTGGTGACGTCTGGCTCTCAACCTAAACTCGAAGGCTTGCCAGGACCCTCAGCCGGCAGATGAGCAGACCGGAGGCGGGGCTAAGGGAGGAGGGACCAGAGGAATTCGTGAAGCCGCCACGTGGCAGACTACAGTGCGCCTGCGCGGAAGGCGCCTCGAGCCTACATCTCCCAAACTCCTCTTAGACCTCCTCCCGCCCCTCGCCAGTTCCTTCCTTCTTTTCAAGGACTCAGACTTCATTTCCCAGGATGCCTCTGTGAAGACACGCTGAGGTCACGACCCTCCGTTCTCTTGAGTCTTCGGTGGCGCCGATCTTCCTAAGGCGGCCGGATCCTGTCCCCCCTCCCACACAGCGCAGCAGGGAGCGAAGAGCCGCCCCAGAGGAGGAATAGTCTTTCGTGCAGGCGGAGTGCATGAGTGGGTGCAGTGGAGCGGAGGGGAAAGGGAGGGCGGGCAGCGTTCCAGCTGCATCTTGGGCTCAGCTCCAGCGCGTAGGTGTGCGTGGCTTTCCGCGCGTGCACGTTTGTTGTGCGTGAGAGCGTGCGTGCGCGCGCGGCCGGGCGGCGCACTCTCCGGAGTCGGGCGGGTCCGGAGGCTGTGGTCCCGCGGGGCTCAGGACTGGGCCGGGGGCGGGTGCCGGAGTAGGAGTAGCCACCCTGCCGAGGCGTGCGCGGGGCTGTGGAGTAGCTGGACCTGCGGCTGGAGGAGAGCTCGGTGAGTCCCCGGAGGGGGGGAAGGCAACGCGATCCGCGGGGGGTGGGGAGGGCGGCCCTGCTTGGGGGTCGCCGTCGGCTAGGTCTGTATTTCCTCGCCATCGGGGCCATTCCCGCCTCCCGCTGGGCAGTCTGGGAGTGCAGGGTACAAGCTTCTTCTTCGTTCCTGTCTCCTACCCGGCCTGCGGTTGGGCCCCGGAGCTCCCCTTGGAGCCTCCCGACCCTCGTCACTCCAAGGTTTGCTCAGCTTGTAGAACTCCGCCTCCCTTCCAGTCGTGGCCCCAAATGTTGGACTCGTGGTTTCTGGGGCGGCCTTGCGGAAGGGATTCCCTCACCCCCGCAGAGATCCCGAATTCAGGGAGCTCCTGTTCCCCTTGGGGACAGGCTGTCCCGAGATGCCTTTAGGGGTGCGAGGCTACAGCTAACATCTCTTGTGGACCCCCGCTACTCTCTGAGGGTTGTGTTGTTACTCTCCCCTTTTACAAACGAGGAAACTGAGGCCGGGAAAGGTGAAGTGACTGGTCCGGGGCATGAGGGGCTGAGGGAGACCTAAAACCAGCCAGCCTGCTTCCTGGTGGGACCACCTTCCTGCCTTGTTCTTTAAGCCTTCTGATTCCTACTTAGAACCAATATTGAGTATCAGTTCCAAGGCAGAGAACCGGTGAGGGCTAGACTATGGGGCTTAAGGTACTTGCCCTATGTCACACAGTTAGGAAGTGTCTGAGGTCAGATTGAAACCCAGGACCTTCCTCTCGAAGCCTGGCTTTTAATCCATTGAGCCACTCAGCTGCCCTCAGGGCTTTCAAACAGGCAGCCTAAACTCTTCCCTGATGCCAGGCACTGGGCTACACTTTGTAATTCCATAAATATTGGCCGTCTTTTACCCAGCATCTACTCTAGCCAGGCTTCCTAGGAGCCTCCCAGCAGCCTTGGGAGGTCAAACAAGGTGCCTGGGGTCTATCACAGCTTTGGAATATCTGAGCTGGGAACTGACCTCCCTGGGGATCTAGAGACAGGCAACAGAAATAGGATGTTGTTGACTCATTTTTCTGTTCTTTCTGACTCTGCATGATCCCCTTTGGGGTTTTCTTGGTAAAGCCTCTCCTCATTTTATTGGTGGGAAATTCAGGCAGGAGTTAAGTGACTCTGAGGAGCAGCACACAGTAAATGTCTGAGGCCTGATTTGTGAACTCCAAGTTGAATCTTACTGACTCCAGGCCCAACAATGTCCTCTTTGCAACCTTGTTGCCCTCCTGAAATGAGTAACCCTGTCTGAAGGGTAAAGTATTCTGGCATGATGTCATAGAATCTCAAAGTTGGAAGAAATCTCAGGGGAGCTTAGATCTAGGAGGGATCTAAGAGAGAAGCCAGCCAGGCTTACCTGTCCCATAGAGAAATCCATTTTACACATCCCAGCAGGTTATTATCCTTGTCAGCTTTAGTTTGAAAACATCCAGTGCTAACTAGCTCCCAAGGTTGTGTTTCATTTTGGGGTAGCTTTAATTAGGAAGGTTATTTTTACCTTATGTTGAACCCAACTTTATTGTCTGTCAGCAACTCCTGGTGTGGCCAAGCAGGAGGAGTCTCTAATATTTCTTAGCCCTTAAAATGCTTGAAGACATTTTATTGGGTACAACCTAAATTTTCTCTTTTCCAGGCATAGCATCCCAGGTCTGTTAACTATTAATCGTGTTTTAAGCCCTTTGCCATCCTATTTGCCATCTTGCCCTGTTAATATTATTCCTAAAAAAAAAAATGTGTTGCTAACCACTGAACTTTAGTCAGAACAGGGCTATGTACAGCAGGGAAAAGGTGTAAGATGCAGTCAGCACCGACTAATCAACATCAGCATAACTGGCATTTCTATGTCACCTGCTGTATTCTAGGACTTTGTACACACCTTATTTGATCCTCAACCCTGGGAAGTGGGGGCTGTTATTTTCAATTTCCAGATAAGGAAACTCAGACTAGTTATGTGACTTGCCCAAGGTTACACAGCTGGCAAGTGTCGGTAAGGCCAAAGTTGAACTCGAGTCTTCCTGGCTCCAGGCCCTGTGGTCTGTCCTCTTTGGTGTCCCCTAGCTACTTTGTTTGGACTCAGTTGTGATGTAGTGCAGGTTCCTGCTTACAGTGGTTGGACAGTCTTATAGATAAACCTTTTTGACTATCATGGGACACAGAAACACTTGTAATGAGCATTTCTTCTCTCCCTCCCTTCCATCCTCCCTCCCTCCCTCCCTCTTAGAATCAATATTCTGTATTGGTGCCAAGGCAAAAGAGTGGTAAGGACTAGGTAATGGGAATTAAGTGACTTGTCCAGGGTCACCTAGCTGGGAAGTGTTTGAGGCCAGATTTGAACCTAGGACCTCTCATTTCTAGGCCTGATTCTCAATCCATTGAGCCATCCAGCTGCCCTCTGAGCTTTCTTTTCTATCTGACATATGACCCAAACTCTGCTGAGAGCTGTCATCATGTTCTCCAAGGAATGCATTAACTGTTTTACCATACATTATATACTTTCTGGAAAGTGATGGAAATGTTTTCATTAATTAAGGAGGTAACTGAGGCACAGAAGAACTGGCTGCACCCAGGTGAAGTACTAAAATTCAATTTGTCTCCCAATTCTGTAGCCAAAGGTCTGTTCCTTGAAACTTGGTGGATGGACAGAAGGGTCACTGGAACTAATGTCCATGACCCTTCCTTCTGGGCATAAGAAATGGTTGTTTGCCTTTTGATTTCTTCCTTTAAAAGGCTCTTAGACCTCATACCCTAGGCTGGAGCATATTAAGTTTCACTTGGTGAATTTTATCTCCCCATGAATTCTTTTCCCTCATAGGTTTTCAGATTCTGCCTTCCACAAAGAAGAATAATAGAGGAGAAGAGAATGACTTCTGGATTCCTGATGGCCAGGTCAATGGTGAGTTATGATTTCTTCTCTCTTTTGAAATGCTACTATGTTTCTCACAGTGCAGACACATTTCTTTCCTTTGTCCTCCAGCCGCTCCTCTCTGTCATGTCCCATCCATGTGTGACCTGAGCCTTATATGTATTCTCTTTTTTTTTTTTTTTTTTTTTTTTTTTTATTTTAAACCCTTAACTTCTGTGTATTGACTTATAGGTGGAAGAGTGGTAAGGGTAGGCAATGGGGGTCAAGTGACTTGCCCAGGGTCACACAGCTGGGAAGTGTCTGAGGTCGGATTTGAACCTAGGACCTCCCGTCTCTAGGCTTGGCTCTCAATCCACTGAGCTACCCAGCTGCCCCTGTATTCTCTCTTGATGACTGGCTACTCAGACCATATAGAGTTCATAGAGCAATAGGACTGGAAAAGATTGCATAGTCCTTTTCTCTTTATTTGATGCCATGATAAACTGAGCCTTGGGGAAGTAAAGTGTCTCATTCAAAATTACCTCTTTTTTTAAATTAAATTTTATTTTCAGATGAAAATCTACCTCCTTTCCTTTCCTCCTCTCCCTTTCAGTCCTTTATCTTCAATTGAGAAAAAAGGAAGAAAAATAAAACTGCCACATACATAGTCAAGCAAAACAAACGCCCACATCATTTTTCAGTTGTGTCTAGCTCTTCATGATACCATTTGAGTTTTCTAGACAAAGATACTGGAGTGATTTACCATTTCCTTCTCCAACTCATTTTACAGTTGAGGAAACTGAGGCAAAGAGGATTAAATGACTTGCCCAGTGTCACACAGTTAGTGAGTATCTCTGCCTGGATTTGAACTCAGGACTTCTTCATTCCAGGCCCAGAATTCTCTCCATTCAGCCACCTATCTGCCTATGTTTTCTTTCTATTAGGCCACATTATCTGAGGAATGCTCCCCATTCTCTTAGGTGCTCTTCTCTCTCCTAGAGAAGTTTTGCTTGTTTGTTGAATCAGCTGAGCTCTGCTTGACCAAATGCTGTGAAATAAATATGAAATAGACCTCAGAAAGAGTTAATACTTGGTATTATTCCAGTGGAAAGTTAGATCCATTTGCAATAATAAGGAAAGAGATAATCAAGTTTCCTAGGAGCTGTGATTTGGTTGGTGTGCATCTCCTTCTGTACCATGCAGATCCTGGTCCACTTATCTCTGAGAGTTTCCTAAAGCTCAGAGAAGTCATTGACTCACCCGTGGTCACCCAGCTGGTGTGTGTAAGAGGCTACACTTGCCCTGAGTTTTTCCTATCTCCCAAATCCATCCCTGTACCAATTCCAAGGTGTCTGTCCAGAAGATGTCAAGAAAAGAAATAGGAATTTAGTGAAGGAATGATCCGTGATTTATTTCTAGATGATTGCATTGTGGTCCAAAAATAGCAGTTTTCAAATTTTCTACCCTTTTCAGTTTACCAAGCGCTTCTCTGTGACAATATATGAGAGGTCCATGTGCACTTTAAAAGTACATGTTCTTTGGTTCTCTCACATGCCTGTTTTTCTGTCCTTTTAAACATCTACTTACCAAGACCAGGACAGATAGAACAAAGTTCCCTGCCTTCTGCAGGGAGTGTGGCAGAGTGATGGGAAAAGGAGACATTATGCCAAGAATTGCAGTTTGTGACTATAAATGTAAGTGCTTACGTTATAAATATGAGGTCATAAGATCTTAAGTTGGAAGGACTGTAGTAGAGTCCATCTCCTCTTCCTCATAGTCCAAAAGGAATCCTCCTCTAGCAGACCAGACAGATGGTCATCAGCTTCTTTTGATGGCCTGCAGGAAGGACAAGCTCACCACTTCCTAAAGCTGTCCATTCAACTTGGAGATCCCCATCTTAAACCTAAATCTCTCTCTATCTGTTTTCCATCCAACACTCCTGGCTCTGCCCTCTGGAGCCCAGGGAGACATCTCATCTTCCTCATGACAGTTTTTGGATGTTCAGTGATTTATATCCTAAAGGAACCCCGTGTGGTATGACCTCATGGTCATATTCCGTCCTTGTCACCTTCCCAAGGAAGTTTTCTATCTGATCCATGTCCTTATTAAATAGTAGTGTATGGAACACAGTGCTCCAGGTAGATGGGTCTCCTCTTGTCACCCAACAGGGTAGGTCAGTCTCACAGCTCTAGATGTTTAGACATCTTCTGTAGTCTTAGATACTATTACTATTGACTGTCTGACAAAAGGAGTTAGTACCAGGTGAGACCTCTAGTTACTAAAGGCCTCTAGAAACACTTGAAGTGGAATAGACAAAACTCCTAGAATGACCAGTTAGCTTCCTGTCGCCCTCCTGTTCCAAGTGATGGATCATCCCTGATTTACTTTTTCAGGACTCTGTGACGTTCCAGGATGTGGCTGTGGACTTCACCCAGGAGGAGTGGGGACGCCTGGAGCCAGCTCAGAAGGACCTGTACAGGGACGTGATGCTGGAGAACTATCAGAACTTTGTCTCCCTTGGTAAGGACAGCTTGCCCTTGTGAGCTGGCATCTGGCCATTGGGTTAGCCTTGTGTTCCTACTTGTAAAGACGGTGGCTTGGCTGGAGTACTGAGTTGTCGGTGTGTGGGGGTAGTCATGAATAATGGTGGTGACTATGTCTGACATTTGTATTGTACTTTGGGGGGTTGTGAGGTGACGTTAATGTACGTTACCCTATTTTGTCCTCACCATAGATGAGGAAACCTAGGTCCAGAGTTTCAATAAATCAACAAGCCTTTAAGTGGCTTTCATGTCTTGAGTACTATGTGGGGGTGGGAGAGAGATGGGGAAAGAGAGACTATGAGAGAGAAAGAGGGAGATCTAGAGTAGAGAAAGATAGAGGGGTAGAAGGAGAGAAAGGAAAGAGTGCCAGAGACAGATGGACTTCCTTTCCATTTCATCCAATTCTTACACATTAGTTAAATCCAAAGACCAGTTTGAACATGAGGCTCTCCTGACTCCCCCAAGCAAAGATTAAGCACTTCTGAGATGTATTGTGCTAGGGATGCAGAGACATACGTAAAAGAGTTCCTCTTTTGGAAGAACTTGCATTCCAAGAGCACAGTGATGTTGCTGCCCCTCTACTAATGGGTGATCTCAATGTTCTTGCTTTTCTTTACAGCAACTCAGATTCCTCATCTGTAAAATGAAGAGGTGAGATCATGTGGCCCCTGGAGGCCCTTCCACCTGTAAGTCTGGTCCCATGGACTCAGCGGGGTCCCATGGACCCCATATTATCTGGGAGCAGCACAGTAGAGAGCACTCTTCATGTCCTGAGTACTCTGTGGGGGTGGGAGAGAGATGGGGAAAGACTATGAGAGAGAAAGGGGGAGATCTAGAGTAGAGAAAGATAGAGGGATAGGAGGAGAAAACCTCTGCTCTTTTCCTTAAAGAGAAAGGAGTGACAGTGAATTTTGAGATGGATTTCCCTGCTTAGCACTTTGCCATTTCTTTCCCTAAAGGAGGACTGCCAGCCCCCAAACCTCATGTGATCTCCCAGTTGGAGAGAGGAGAAACACCGTGCATAGCAGAGAGAGAAGCCCCGAGGGCCATTTTCCAAGGTGAGTGAGTGAACACCAGGCTGGTAGCAGTCATTGCCAGCAAGAGCTCAGTGGGTCAGTAACGTGGAGTCCCTTTGAAATGATGGATGAGGGGCCTTCCCAAAGGCCCTGCAGCCTCTACTGGGGAGGCAGATGGGTTTGGTCTAACAACTGATTATCTGTTTGTTGTCTGAGGGAATCTCACAGAGGCTTTCTTGAATGTGAACAAATCTGTAACACTCATCTTGTCTACCTTTGGTTCCTTTTATATGATTCTGGACTCTCATGTTTATTTCCTCCTGGGTATCTTCTGCTTCAGAGGAAGTTTTCTTACCTCCATTCATTTCTTATCTCTTTAGTCCTAAGGGGTGCCTCATTCTCTTACTGACCTAGTCAAATGAGGCTTCCCTAAGGGCATTCCCCAGGCCTTTACCATTTCTAGCTGCCTTTTCTCTTGGTGCATATTTCATATAGATGGCTGCATTGACTAGCTCTAGACATCTAGTTCCCAAGTAAGACTTGCTATTCATGCTCTAGAACCACATTCCCAGATGCTTTGGAGGCGTGAAAAATTCAGATTCAGCATTTCTAAAACCCAATGGGAGGGATATGAATAACTCGGGCATTACCACTTAACATATTCATAACTCTTCTGGGTCTAGTGAGGAAAGGAAGAGCCAATTGGCAAATCTCCTAGATCCATGTAGGTGAACCTATGGGACGAGTGCTGGAAAGGGTTACTCCTTTTCCCCTTGCCTGAGAACATTTTTCACTTCACCCTCCCCTCTGCCCAGAGCGCTTCCTCCCCTGTGTGGAGCAAGGTGTGGCTCCCATGTGGCATGAGGGTGCAGTTTGGGTACTCGCTTTCTTAAAGATTCGCCATCACTGTCTTAGATTGTCTCTCTGCAGCATCTCTTTATCAGTGCATGTGTTGGTCCTCCCCCCCAGCCCAGACCCTCCTGGAGAATAATGTAGTAACCGTCTTTCATGTCTGCTCACCTTAGGTCTCCCTGCCATTCTCCTCTTCCCCTCTCTACCTGTGTGTCATACTGCTGCCAAAATTATCTGCCACCCATTGACCTGCTATGTCAGTCTCACTGCAAACTAAAGAGGATCTATATTTCTGGTGAATATTGATTGAAAAATATCAAGTCAAATACCGACAGATTAATTAAAAAACCCACAAGTATTCTTTCTGACCAAATTAGATTTGTACCTGGATTACTTAAAGTATAAGAAAATAAATCATGGCTGCAACAAAAACAACAGAATGTGATGCACTAAATGCACTCATTTAGACTCCTGGAGGGAAAAATTTTCTGCATAGTGACATCCAAAAGTAGAGAGAATCAGATCACTAGGTAAAGTGGAGCCTTTGACTTGAGGACTTTGAAGAAAGGCTCAGTAATTACTTGTCAGTGGATTTTTCAGACATTGGCTGGCCTCAGTGATATGTGAGGTCCCTTCTAGCTCTGAAATTTTGTGTTTGCGTGAAGAAAAAAAATCTTATTTATTTATTTTTAAACTTTTACCTTCCATCTTAGAATCAATACTGTGTATTGGTTCCAAGGCAGAAGAATGGTATAGGCTAGGCAATGGGGGTAGAGTGACTTGGCCAGGGTCACAAAGCTAGGGAGTGTCTGAGGCCACATTTGAACCCAGGACCTCCCATCTTTAGGCCTGGCTCTCAATCCACTGAACCATCCAGCTGCCCCTGATTAAAAAAATTCTTATGTGAAATGAATTATTGTCTTTTTTAAGACTAAATATTTTTTCTCTATCTGCCCTCCTTTTTACAGCCAACCTCCAAGAAAAACTTGGGGTTTTGTTTTAGAACCTGTTACTTATTTTTATATGTGTATGTGTGTGAGATTAGATATTTTGGTGCCTTATATATTCCTATGCCATAAATTATTTAACCATGCCTCAATAAATATCTACTTTGTTTCTATTTCTTTGCTACTATAAATATTTTAGTGAATATGTATACTTTTTGTCTTTGATCTACTTGTATGTGCTGAGCAATGGAATTTTGGGTCAGAGGGCACAGACATTTTCATCCCCCCCCCCTTTTTTTCCCCCAATAATTCCAAGTTGATTTCAACATTTGGATCAGTTCACCGTTCCATAAGCAGTGTATCAGGTAACCTCATTTTATATTATCTCCTTATCCCTAGCCAACATGGAGTGAGTCTACCAAGCACATTCAACATTTTTCTGGAAAAATAACACCTTAAATAATTGCTTGTTTCTGGGTCATGCCAGTATAATAAAAATGAAAATGCTACCTAAATTAATAAACACCTTATTGCTAAACCCATCAAACTATCAAGAGGGTATTTCCAGAGCTAGGAAAAATGATAATAAATATATTTGGAGGATTTATTTTATTTTTAGGTTATTATGGGAAACGATGGAAAAAGTAAGGAAAGGGGAATAATATACTTCCAGATGTCAAACTATATTGCAAAGTTGTAATTATCAAATCTATTTTGATCATCATTAAAACAAAAGAGTAGATCAAAGAAACAAAACTTGACAGGGAAGAATCAAACAAATGACCTAGAAAACACAGCCCTATTTGACAATAATGACTGGCAAAACTAGAATAGCAGTCTTTGAGAAATTAGTTTTATATTATCTTAAATAATTCACAATAAAGTTCAAATGCATATGTGATCCAAATATTACAAGTCAAAAGACACAAAAAAGTTAGAAGAGTGCTATATGGAAGTGCTTTCATGATGGTGCTTAACCAAATCAAGGGATAAAAGTGATTAGAAAAGATAAAACAGGTCGTTCCAATGACTCAAAATTGAAAACATCAATTTTGATGAATTCTAACACAGAGATTTAAAAAAAAATTTTATTTAGAATATTTTTCCATGGTTAGATGATTCAAGACCCCCCTTCCCTTCTCCTCCCCACCTCCCAGAGCCCACAAGCAGTTCTACTGCGTTATCTATGTATCATTGTTCAATCCTATTTCTGTGTTATTCATATTTGCAGCAGAGCGATCCTTTAACATCAAAACCCCAATCACATCCCTATCGCACTACGTGATTGAGCATATATTTTTCTAATGTGTTTCTGGTTCCACAATTCTTTCTCTGGATGTAGATAGCGTTCTTTCTCGCAAGTTCCTCTGGATTGTCCTGGGTTATTGCATTGCTATAGGCAGGAAAGTCCATTACATTCGATTGTGCCACAATGTATCAGTCTCTGTATACAA
Organism: Gracilinanus agilis; assembly: GCF_016433145.1. NCBI lineage: Eukaryota > Metazoa > Chordata > Mammalia > Didelphimorphia > Didelphidae > Gracilinanus > Gracilinanus agilis. The sequence goes on along the minus strand of NC_058132.1, from coordinate 12,320,786 downwards.
TGTTCTGATTCTGCTCCTTTCACTCTGCATCACTTCCTGGAGGTCGTTCCAGTTCACATGGAATTCCTCCAGTTTATTATTCCTTTTAACACAATAGTATTCTATCACCAACAGATACCACAATTTGTTCAGCCATTCCCCAATTGATGGGATACCCCCTCATTTTCCTATTTTTTGCCACCACAAAGAGCAAGACTAAATATTTTGTACATGTCTTTTTCTTTATTATCTCTTTGGGGTAGAAACCCAGCAGTGGTATGACTGGATCAAAGGGCAGGCATTCTTTTAAAACCCTTTGAACATAGTTCCAAATTGCCCTCCAGAATGGTTGGATGTGTAGAGATTTTTCTAAAAGAACTACAAATCATTAACTATTTGAATACTCAATAAGAGAAAAACAAATCAAAACTATTTGAGATATTTTGCCTTATGCCTATCAAGGAGATGATAAGGGATTGATTGATTGATGGACAACCACTGTTTCCAGGTTTTTGTTGAGTTTTGGCTACCACAAAGAAAATTGATAGTGATTTTCTTTAAAATTGGAGATCTTTTCATCTGTCTCAGACTCTCAGCAGTGATATTACTGGGTCAGAGTAGAGTGAGCACAATTTAGTTACTTTTCTGTTATGGTAAATTGTTTCCAAACAACTCAGCTTTGCTACCAGAGCACTTGGTAGGTCTGTCGTCTCACAGCTACATTTGCCATTTTCATCTTTTGTCATCTTTGCACAACTGATGGTATGAAGTGAAACTTGAATGTTTTAATATGCATTTTTATTAGTGATTGGGAGTATTTTCAGATGATTGATAAGTTTGCAGTGCTATAGGGTTTGTTTCCTCTAGCCAGTTAACTTTTTCAGAATAGCTTTTGGTTTTACATATTTTTATCAATTTCATAGATGTTAGATATTTTAATCTTTTGCAATCACTTCTTTTTTTTTTGAAAATCGTTTACCTAACCATCATCATGATAGGTGACATTTTTATGTTGTAATCTTTATGTCTCTTATGTACTTGGAGTCTGTTTGCAAAATTCAAACTTCATTCCTGCTAGGTTGTTTTCCTGCTTTCCCAGCAGCTTTTGTAGACTACGTTTCTTCTGTCTCTAAATCTCAATAACTAATTCTTGGATTAATTGGAAACTACCAGTTTTAGGGCGTCTGTTGCTTTTTTTATTACCATGTTTATTCTTTTGATTTTAACTGGTTCCAAACTTCCTTTTTAAAATGCATTTACAGTATAATCTAGTCATCCTGAACATTCTTTTCATTCTTCCTCTTGACATTTTTGACTTTGCTTCCTCCAAATAAGTTTTTTTTAACATCCAGTTCTAGAAAGTGATTGTTTTGAAGTTTGGTATCACCTTAAATCTATAAAACATTAGCTGGCTTTCGTATTCCTTATGGTATCCTCCCATTCTTGGCCCTAGAACCACTTTACTAAAAGAGATGGGGAGTTCATTGTGGGTGTTTTCTAATCGAATCCCTGCTGAATGTTAGGAATCAATGTTTTCTTATGGTTTATAAGTTATTGTCTTGCCCTTAGGTCCCTTAATTCATGTCAGTTTATCAATATTATGCTATTGTATCCATAATTAACCAGTTTCTCCCTTGTAATGATTAGACATTCTCAATTTACAAAACAGTATTCTGATAACATCTGCAAATGCTTTAGAAAATGTAGACTGTATGAAGAACCGTGTGTGCAGCAAATTCAGTGGGGTCTGGAGTTTGATCATACAAGTCAGCCAGCCACTTGACTACTGTATATTTAATTTTATCCTCTTGAGGTCCATAGAAATCTAGGGATATGCTGTGATTATTAATTTCATTCATGAATTTGTCACTAATTATCTCAGACTTTATTCTAGTTTATTAAACATTATTAATGAAATGGAGAAACGTTCCTTACTGATTGTATTTACTCTTATTTTTAAACATTTAAATCATTGACTATACACAAGTAGAAAATGAAGGCAATAAGCATAAAGCTATACAATTATTTATGATATTTTGACTATAATATCACAACTTGAGACACTTCAAACCTTCCCTGTAGTTAGTAAACTCCTACTGTGTGCCAGTCTTTGTGCCAAGTATTGGGGATACAGGAAGAAACAGAAGATAATAAATAGTAAAGCTCTTCAGAGAGCTTGCAGTCTAATAGGTGAAAGAATGAAAAGTAACTGAAAGAATGAAGTTAACCAACTAGATGAATAAATAATAACTGGGATAATAAATAATAGTAGGTGGGTTAATTGGGATTGGTATAGATGACAGGTGGGTAACACCAGGAAATCTGCTGGGGTTTCACTGTGGGTCCTTTAGATGTCAATCAGGAACTTACAGGAGAGTATATATTTTAAAGACTTAATAAAACCCTGGGATAGGGAGTGAAGGGAATGGGTAAACTAAACTTAAGTTACTAAGGGTCTCCACACAAAAGTCCAAGAGGCAGAAATCTACTCAAATCAGCTATAAAACTACCAACTGCCTTAACTCTAACCAAATCCAGGGACTGGATTGGTGAGCAGGTCCAGTTTTGTGAGTCCAAGCTAGATGATCTTCCAAGCTGTTTCATTGGAGTCTTGATGGTCTGCTATTAAATCCAGTTAAGGAGAGGGAGTGAGGATTTGATCCCAATGTCCACCACTGGGCCTAAATCTTAACTCAAACTTACTCCTTCACCGGGTCTCTTGATTGAAGATGATCTCACTTTAAAATAGGATCCACACCAAAGGGAAAACAGCTTTCTTAATCCAGGGAGTTAATGAGAGTCCAACTCTCTTCATCCAGGGAAAACATTGAGTCTCAGCTGACACTTTGCCAGTATCCCAGAGTTCTGGAACCTGCTTCTCTGTCAATAATCTGCTCTCTGCTTCCCTATAACATAGGGGAGACAACATGTCAACAAATATGTAAAAAATAGGCTACAGGCAAGATAAATGGGAAGTAATAGGGAAAGCAGTTTGTCTGAGGGTTTGTGGAAGGCTTCCTATAGAAATGGGATCTTAATTGGGACTTAAAGGAAACCAGGGAGGCCAGTATTCAAAGCATAGGAGGGAGGGAGAGCATTCCAGGCATGAGCTAGTCAGAAGAAATGATCAAAACTTTTAGAGATGGGGTGTCTTGTTCATGGAATAGTCAGGAGGTCGGTATCACAGGATGGAAGAATATGGCTTGGGAAGTGAGGATTAAGAAGGAATGGTAGAGGGGGCAGCTGGGTAGCTCAGTGAATTGAGAGCCAGGTCTAGAGACAGGAGGTCCTAGGTTCAAATCTGGCCTCGGACACTTCCTAGCTGTGTGACCCTGGGCAAGTCACTTGACCCCCATTGCCTAGCCTTACCACTCTAATGCCTAGGAGCCAATACATAGTACTGACTCCAAAATAGAAGGTGGTAAGGGTTTTAAAAAAAAAGAAGAAGAAGGAATGGTAGAAAAGGTTTTAAATGCCAAAGAACATTTTTTATTTGCTCCTGGAGGCAATAGGGAGCCACTGTAGTTTATTAAGGAGGGTGCTGACGTGATCAGGTCTGAGCTTTAGGAAAATCACCTTAGTAGCTAAATGGAGGATGTCTTGGAAAGGGGAGAGGCTGTAGACACACCAGCAGCTACTAGAATAGTCCAGGTGTGAAATAATAAGAGGGCCTGCACCAGGGTGGGAGCAGTATCAGAGAGGAGAAAAGAATATATTAAAGACATAAGTGGCTCCGTGTATAGAGCTCCAGACCTGGAGTCATATTCAAATGTGACTTCAGACACTGTCTAGCTCTTGCCTTTCTGTCTTAGAGTTACTACTAAGACAGAAAGCAAGTTATTTTAACGAGAAAGATAATGTCCTAGAGGTAACATTGGCAGGCCTTGGCAACAGCTTGGTTGGGGGTGGGAAGGTGGCATTTGAGAAAATGAGGAATCCAGGATGATTCTTGGGTTGTAAACCTGAGAGTTTGGGAGAAATGGCCCTGTTAATCTGTAGTAATGGGTGTGGAAGGTGGTGGGGAGTGGGGCATTTTAAGGGGAAAGATAATGAGTTCTGTTTTAGACATGTTGAGTTTAAAATTCCTGTTGGCCATCCAGTTAAAAATGATTGACAGGCAATATTTGGAGTTGAGAGATTGGAGATCAGCAGAAAGATTAGGGCAGGAAAGGTGGATTTGAGAAAGAAATGGTAATTAAATCAATGGCAGCTGATATCTCCAGGTTAGGTATATATAGAGGCATAAGAATCTTGTCAACTTTTCAACCTCTTCATAGAATTAGAAACAACATTTAAGATTGCCTTTTCACATCAAGTCATTTTCTCAGCTGTCTTTTAAATTGTCATCCAAATGGATCACTAATGAAACATCTCCCTGATTCCATAGGGGAAGGCAATTTGCATTAGGCCTTTTTTCCCAAGTGACCTTTTAAGCTCTCACCAGGAAAAGTTTTTTCCTTAATATTCTGTCTGTATTTGTTTTCTTAAAGAGAGTAAGAGTTTCTATAGTCTCTGAAGGAAAGGGTATTTTGATTCAGGTTACATAATCCCAGATAACAAGATACTTTGTTGCTATCACATCTTTCTCAATATTTCTCCCTTCTTCAGTTTCTAAGAAAAATTGCTCTACTTTTTTCCAATTAGTTATTCTCCTTATAACACTTAACATAAATGTTAAAAACATAAAACATTTTCCCTTCTTGCAGCAAAGTGGATATTCACAGTTTTTTGTTCATTTCAGATCCCTTTATTCTTAATACAAGATATGAGATCAAGGAGTCATCTGTAAATCATGGCATTTTTATGGAAGCATCAACCAAGGAGAGATCTTCAGAGTTCTGGAATTCTAAGTTGGATGAAACTTGGGATTTTAATGTCTGGCTGGAAGGCCATAAGGGGAAGGAGAGATTGTTCCAGGAAGTTATAGGCAGTCACAGAACAGCTTCTGAGTTGGATGTTCATGAACAGAATGCTTTTGGGAAGAGATTCAAGTTAGCATCTGTTCTTGTTCCCAGACAAAGAGCGACTATGGGAGTACAACACCATCAACACGACACACTTGGGAAGAGCTTCAAACAATTATCAGACATAATTGACCATAATAGGAACTCCTTAGGAAAGAAAATTGGTAACTATAAATGTAAGAAACCTATCATTTACCACTCAGACCTTTTTCAGTACCGTAAATTACACAATGGAGAGAAACACCATACATGTAGTCAGTGTGGGAAAACCTTCAGCAGTAGTTCATGCCTTATTGCACATCAGAGAATCCATACTGGAGAGAAGCCTTTTAAATGTAATGAATGTACAAAAGCCTATAGGCGTAAAGCACATCTTATTCAACACCAGAGAATTCATACTGGAGAGAAACCCTATGTGTGTAATGACTGTGGAAAAGCTTTCAGCATTGATTCATCCCTGGTTAAACACCAAAGAATCCATACTGGAGAAAAGCCCTACAAGTGTAATCAGTGTGGGAAAGGCTTTAGCCAAAAAGGACACCTTAATCAACACCAAAGAATTCATACTGGAGAAAAACCTTTTACATGTAATGAATGTGGGAAAGCTTTCAGCCAATACAAACACCTTAATGAACACCAGAGAATTCACACTGGGGAGAAACCCTATGAATGTAATGTATGTGGGAAAGTTTTCAGACAGTTCGGGAACCTTAGTAAACATCAGAGAATTCATACTGGAGAGAAACCATATAAATGTAACCAATGTGGGAAAGCATTTATTGACAACTGCGTCCTTATTCAGCATGAAAGAATTCATACAGGAGAAAAACCATATATATGTAATGAATGTGGGAAGGCCTTCAGTCGGGGAATATGCCTCAAGAAACACAAGAGAATTCACACTGGAGAGATACCCTATAAATGTAATGACTGTGGAAAAGAGTTCACTGACAAGACATCCTTTGTTTGTCATCAAAAAATTCATACTGGAGAGAAGCTACATGAGTGTATTGACTGTGGGAAAACTTTTTGCCAGAAGGCGAACCTTAAAAAACACAAAATGATTCATACTGGAGAGAAGCCCTTTGAATGCAATGAATGTGGGAAAGCTTTCCGAGTAGTGGGACAGCTTAACATACATAAAAGAATTCATACTGGAGAGAAACCTTTTAAATGTACTGAATGTGGAAAAGCTTTCAGAGACAGAGGAGGACTTAGTGTTCATAAGGAAAAACATGGAGAGAAACGTTATACATGTAGTGACTGTGGGAAAACCTTCAGGAACCGGGGATACTTTCGTATACATCGGAAAACTCATAATCAGGAGAAACGTTATAAGTGTAATGAATGTGGGAAAGACTTCAGCCTAAGGGAATCCTTTGTTGTTCATCAGAGAATTCACACTGGAGAGAAGCCCTATAAATGTAATGTATGTGGGAAAGCCTTCATTTACAACACATCTTACAGTAAACATCTGCGAATCCACACTGGAGAGAAGCCCTATACATGTAATGAATGTGGGAAAGCTTTTACTCAGAAGCATTACCTTACTGAGCATGAGAGAATCCACACTGGAGAGAGACCCTTTGAATGTAATGAGTGTGGAAAGTCCTTCAGGCAGAAGCAAACTTATAAGGCTCATAAGAAAATTCATACTAGAGATAAAACGCTTAAAGCCTTCAGTTGAAAGGAACGTATTTGGAAATATCAGTATTTCCTACTGTTGGACAATTAATGTAAATGTGTTCAATGTTGAAAAGCTATAATTTCAACTCACAGGGAAACCTACCACCTTAGAGTTGATGACCGATCATGAAACAACTCTTGCATGTGTATTTAACTTGTTACAGGCTTCATGAGGAAAATTTACTGTGGGACTTTAGTATGGGAAATACTTCATATGATCACAGTCATAGAGATAAAGCTGGAAGGGACCTTAAAAAGATTTCTCCAACTCCCTCATTTTCTAGATGTGGACACAAAGGGAGAGTCATTAAATAATTTGTCCAGCATCAGATAGCCTGTAAGTATATGAGGCAGTATATGAATCCAGGTATTCTTGATACCAAATCGGGTGCCCTGCCCACTAGTCAGTGCTTCTTTTCCTCTAGTCTTGTTACTCGTTAAATACTGAAAGTCAAAATGTCAAAAACAGCTTTTTTCACAAGCTACAATAAATACTGTTGGGGGACTTGAAAGGGAAAAATAACAATCATAGTAAAAATAAAATTATAAAAACATTAAATCTCTTTAATTTGGAATGCATGTTATCTGCTTTAGGTGTTGAAGTTGTATGAATAGATTCTGAAAGGACTATAGTATGTTTCATAAATGATTTCAGTAAATTTGCTAAATTTAGCAAGAGATTAAAAATAGTAGATAAATGACATGACCTTCCTGCTCCAGGCAGGAGAATAGCTAGTGTAGCTTCTCTTGAATAATTACCCCTGGGCTTGGATGGGTCCACTCTATTTGTACTTGCTTGATTTGGGATCTGAAATATCATCATAGTATAGTAAAGCCCAAAGATAGCTTGAAGGAGTTCTAGTTTACCTTGTGAGATTAACTCTCCCTTTTTAATAATGGGAGTTTGAGAATATTGAACTTTTGGTTCTACTTACAAGGGAAAGTGAGGTTTTCAGCAAATTCCTGGCCCTGTCTGAATAAGAATTGGATACTTGGTCCACAAGTCCACAACTTGTATGGAAAATTTTATGTGTAGTATAAATAAATTACTGAATTAAATTCTTCTTGGGCTTAAAGCATTACTGGTGCCAGTAACCAATAGGATAAACCAAAGTTGGAATGCACCAGCAGATGGAAATCCCCCAAACCAAGCTTTGTATAGCCCATGTTGCCTGTTTCTTCCAAGTCTATCCTGTACATCTCCTCTATTATTTATATTTTTTGTTCTATGATAAACCAAAATAGCATCTACTTAGAACAGTCACTGTTCAAAAGTACCTTTTGTGCCCATTTGCTTATATCCACACACAATATTAGGTTTTCCTCATTAGTAATGTAATAATTATACCAGTCTTGTGTTCTCTTCATTCCATTAGATAATAGTGGTAGGACAGGGCTAGATGTCCTCTTATTGACAGTTGTTAAAAAGGATTCTTTTCCAATAAAGATCAGGACCAGATGATTTCTAACCTATCATGCTCTGAGATTAGTGCTATTACTCAGTTTCTTCCATCAGGCTACCTCTTACAGTTTGATTCCATCTTGGTTGGGAGCGATGATAACCAGCTCTCCTAGCTCTCCAGTGCAATTAAGCAGAGTCCAGGAATAGGAAGTGCCATAGCAGTGACCATTAAGCTAACTCCTTGTGTTCTTTTGGAGGAGGGTTTTTTTCCCCTTAAATTCATTACCCTGCATCGCACCAGTTCCTCAACTTTATGTATGAAAAGATATTCAAACAGGCACATTAAAAATTTGGTGGGGCTGAATTGGGCCAGGTCTAGAGAGCAATTTTGATTGATTCAGAGATCTCACTTTTCAGTATATTCACCCATATAGACATAAAGATCCAGCATGTTAAGACTATTTGTAGTAAATGAGTATGCACTAATTAGTGAAAGATTGAAAAAAGTAGCATGTGCATATAATGGAATATTGTGCATTAAGATAACTGAATAGAGGAATCCAGAGAAACCTGGGAAATTTTGTATGAGGATGGAAAATGACCCCTTCCCCCCCTACCCCAATTCAATATGAAAGAAACTACACTGATTTAAAAGACTGCCATAAGAAATGGAAACTGCATAATTGGTAAACTGATGAAGGTTTCAGGAAACAGATACTGGAACAAACTTCATGACGCGTGTGGGAGGGGCAGGCCCAGAAGGATTGTTACAAAAATGGAAAGTTATAATTACTATATTGGAAGTTTTGATTGTTTTGTTTTGCTACAAGGAAGGGTTGAATCTGAGTCTAAGAATATGTAAAGACAAAAAAAATCAATAAACATGTATGTGTGTTTTTAAAATTCTGGTAGATACATAAATCTATCGCAGTATAGAAAAGGCCCATGATAAATTGCAGTACTAATTTATATTCAGTCACTTAGAGCCCTTTCTTGTGATCAAAAGCATCTCGGAGAAAGAATTGTTTTTAACAGAAAGACACTAGAACTTTCTCAGTAAGATTGGGGGCAAAGAAATACCGTTGTCTCCACTATTTTGGAATCTGATGCTGGAATTGCTATGTATAAGGGAAAGAAAATCAAGAAATGTAGGCAAAGAGGAGACAGTTATTACTATTTGTAGATAGTTTGCTTAAACCTAAGAATCCAGTGAAAAGAGTTGGAACCAATAGTAAAATATTAGGATATGAAACTTTTTTTCTATTAGTGAAATCAAGGAGAAGGGATGAAAATGATATTCAAAATAGCTACAAAATAATGAAGACCCAGCTGTTACCCTCTCAGGACACTAAAGAAATATATGAAACTACAAAACACTTTGGAGAAATAAGAATTTGTAGATAACCACTATTTTAAAGATTTAATGCTATACCAGAATGCCAAAAAGTTAAAAGAGTATTGAGCAAAAGAAGGAAAAACTAAGAACCTCTGAAGATCAAGCCTAATGCTTAATAAATTTGATGTCAACTTACTACAGGAATGGTTCCCTATTTAGCAAAGACACCAGAAAACTTGAAGAGCTCTACAGAAATTAGGTTTAAAACAACATCTTAATTTTAAGTTCTAAAATAAGCATCAATTGGATAAGCAGTCACAATAAAATTTACATCATTTTTAAAAATTTCAAGGAAATGTTTATCATGTGATTTGGGGCAAAATTAAAAGGACAAGGAACAAACGATCTCAAAAATGCTTTTGAGTTTTTGAAATTAAAAAGCATTTGCATGGGATGTCTTCTTGACGATACGGCTGCCAGCTGGAGACACTTACTGTCTCCTATTTACCTACTTCAACAAAACAAGTTTGTATGAGATGAAATAACAGATATAAGAAGATTGAGTCACTGTTCACCTCAGAACTGCAAAAGAGGTCACCCAGAAAACAGGGCTATAGGAAAACGGTTCTGTGAGCAAAGATTCCCATAAAAAGGTGGTAGTTCATAACAACTGCCAGAGTAACTCAAAGGAAAACATTAATTTTTCAGAAGGACTACATGAATGGCTAGAAGAAAAACAAAAGTCATTGAGGAAAGCATTGGAATAAATTGCTTAGTAGAGAAAATGGTAAACTACCTAAGAAATGGACTCTCAAAAATAATTTTCAATTGAATAATCAATTTCTAAGTCAGTAAGAAATGACAATAAAACCAAAATATTAAAAAAAAAAGTAAAGACTTCTAGCCAAGAATAACTTACTTGATAAGGCTGCATGTGTCTTGAAGGAAAAAAGCAGACCTTTATCAAAATTTAAAGCATTTTTGGTTAAAAGACCAGAACAGTAGGAGTTTGAAATAAAAGACGGGAGCCAGAGACCTAGAAGGGCAAATTATTTGTGCAGTTGGAAGTGCTCTATGATGATACAGTTGCTAACCTTTGAAAAAATGATCTTTCCCACTCACTACCAATTAACAAAAGAAAAATGTATAGCAAAGCAAATTCCCACGTTATCTATTTGAATGGACACAGAGCTGGTTCAATATTAAGAAAATTATAAGCACAAAAATGAAGAAAAAATTATGTGATTATATGAATAGATGCAGAAAAAAATCCATTCCTGTTTTTTTAAAAACCTAATAGAAAGTATAGAAATAGAGTTTCCCTTAATATAAGCAATATTGATTTAAAACTAAAATCCATGACCTCAGACACTTCCTAGCTGTGTGACTGGGCAAGTTATTTAACAAGCCCCCCCACCCCGCCTTGCCTGGACGTTACGGCTCTTCCGCCTTGGAAATAATACACAGTATTGATTCTTTATTAGCTATAATGAAATAAACCAGAGGGCTCTCCAATAAGATTAGTGGTAAAGCAAGGATGTCCAATATTATTATTCAACATAATGGTAGAAAGGCTGGCAATAAAATAAGAAAAATAAATGGAAAGAATAGTTAAAGAGGAAATAGGGTTAACACTTTTTGCAAATGATTTTTAAAAATAGAAGCCTAGTGTGTCAACTAAAGGAAAAATGAAAACTTCAGCTAGGATACGAAATATGCCCACATGAAACAAGCGTTTTTATATATCAAAGGAATTATATTCAGAATAATTATGAATAGTATGAAATACTTGGGAGTCCACCTGCTAAGACACCAAATATATGAATACAGTAATAAAACATTTCATACAAAGATATAAATAAGATGAGAAATATTCAATGGTCAATGGGTTAGATCAAGCCAATATAATGACAAAATACGTAAATTAATTTACTAATTTAGCACCATGCTAATCTACCTACCAAAGGACTATTTTACAAAAATAGGGGGAAAAAATCATCTGAAGGAAAAAGAATACTAATGGAATTGATTGGGGAGGGGTGGAATGTGAAGTTAAGGGACCTAGAAATAGCCATTTCAGACTATTACAAAGCCATGCAACAAAGCCAAGACTAACCAACTAAGTTGGTTGATGAATCAGATTAGGTACACAATATACCAGAAACAATCATACACTGTAGTCCAGTATGGGAAATCAGCCTTAAGATCCCAACTATTGAGGCAAGAATTCATTATTTGACACAAACTTTTGGAAAAACTGGGAAGTAGTCTGATGAAAACAATTCACCGATATCTCACTATATTTCAAACAAGGTTTAAATGGGCATCTGATTTAGACATGAAAGGTAACATAAAAAACAAACATTAGACAAACATGGAAGAAATTACCAGTCAAATCTCTGCATAAGGGTAGAATCCATGATCAAATGAGATCAAGAAGTTCACAGGAGACAAGATGGACAATTTGGATTACATAAAATAAGTGTGTGCCCAAGCAAAGCCAGTTAAGCTACAATTAGAAGAGAACCAGGTGAGTGGGGGGAAGTAAACTTCATAGCAAATGTTTCAAAGATCTCATTTCTAAATTGTATATGGAACTGATTCAAATTTATAAGCATAAAACATTTCCTAATAGATAAATGGTTCAGAGATATGAATAGGCGATTTTTCAAAGGAAGAAATCCAAGCTAGCCATATAACCATGTGAAAAAATACTTTGTCACTAATAGAGAAATGCAAATTAAAACAACTATGAAGTTCAGCCTCACACTCATCAGATTAGGTAAATTGATGAAAAAAAATGAAATGCTGGAGGAACTATGGGAAAATGGCTGTATTAATAAACTAGGTGGATATGTCAATTGGTACAACCTTTCTGGAAAGTCATTTGGAACCATGCTCTAAAAGCTATTAAACTGTATACTCTTTGGCCCACTATTTAGTGGATACCACTATTAGGTCTATACCCACAAAGAGATTTTTATTTTTATCTTTTAATTATTATTATTTTTAAACTCTTACCTTCTGCTTTGGGGTCAATACTGTGTATTGGCTCCAAGGCAGAAGAGTGGTAAGGGCTAGGCAATGGGGGTCAAGTGACTTGCCCAGGGTCACATAGCTAGGAAGCGTCTGAGACACAAAGAGATTTTTAAAAGCCCATCAGTACAAAAATCTTTATGGCAACTCCTTTTGTGGTGTCAAAGAATTAGGAACTGAAGGGGTGTCCATCAATTTGGGAAAAGCTAAAGAAGTTAAGCTATGCAAATATGATATAATACTATTGTTCTGTAAGAAATGATGAAAGAAACCGGGGGAGACTTGTATGAACTCATGCCAAATGAAGTGAACATAATCAGGAGAATAATTTCTATTATAACAGTATTGTGCAATAAGCATTTTTTTTTAAATCCTTCCTTTCCGTCTTAGAATCAGTACTGTGTATTGGTTCCAAGGCAGAAGACCTTTAAGGGTTAGGCAGTGGGTGTTAAGTGACTTGCCCAGGGTCTCATAGCTAGTAAGTGTCTGAAGACAGATTTGAACCTAGGACCTCCTATTTCTAGGCCTGGCTCTCAGTCCACTAAGCCACCCAGCTGCCCCCTACAATAAGCATTATTGATAACATTAATTACCTGCTATGTGTCAAGGGACTATGCTAAACATACAAAAAAATACAAATACAAAAATCAATACAATACAATACAAAATAAAAAATACAAAAAAATACAAATTCAAAAGTAATACAGTACTACAAAATATAAAAATAAAACATACAATACAAAATGGTATTGTATACAATTAAATATATTTACAATTCATACAATTGTATACAAAATACAAATAACAATACAAAAATACAAAAAATACAATACAAAATATACAAATACAAGTAAATACAAAATATATGTATGTACTTGTTATAAATATTTTGTATAGAGGGTCCTTTTAGTCTTTCTTTGATCTCTTTGGGGTAAGAGCCTAATAGTGCTGTAGTTTGTTATAGGGTATTCACAATTTACTAACTTATTAGGTCTGGTTATGAATCATTTCACAGCTCCACTAACAAATGCTTTGGTATACCTTTTTTAAAACATGACCTCTCCAACATTTGTTATTTTATCTTTTGTCATCTTTGCTAAACTTCAGAATTGTTTTAAATTTACATTTCCCTGAGTAATAAGGATTAAAAAAATGTGAATATTAGTTGTTTGAACTTGTTGTTTATCATTTTTTAAAAATGTTCACTGTTCTATTCTTTGGCCATTTATCTATTGGGGAAAATGCCTCTTAATCTCATTAAATTTCAAACAATTATGTAGCTTGGATATGAAACCTTTATTTGAGAGATTCTGCTCCCCTCCCCACTTTTACTTGTTTCCCTTCTCATCTTTACTACATTGGATTTATTTTAGCACACCCTTTTCAAGTTTACATAACCAAAATCACACATTTTATTTTTTAAGTTCTCTATATTGAGCACTAATATTCTAATGTAGGAATAAAAAACAAATATCCCTTCAGAGCTTAATATTTTCAGAGTATTGAGGGAGTTAAATAAGAAAAGTAAAAGTTTGGGGGTGGGGCAAGGATTTTTTTTTCTGAGGGTTTGAGAAGGGGGAAAAAGAAGGGAGAGCAAAAGGAATACACTAAGATAGAAAGATAAAAGAAAGGAGCAGACTTTTTAAAATAATTGGGATGCATTAGAAGGGTATATAACCATGAAGAAAGGGATGGGGGAAGTAGGCATCAATAAAGTTCATTCTTATCTGAAGTTGATTTAATAAACATTTATTGAACACATACTATGTTTCAGGCACTGTGCTAAGTGCAAGGGATACAAAGGCAAAAGACAGTCCCTGCCCTCTAGGAGCTTCCCATCTAATGGGGGAGAGAACAAATGAACAAATATATACAAAGTAAACTATATTCAGGATAAATAGAAAATAATTAAAAGGGGGGAAGCGCTGGAATTAAGAAAGCTTGGGAAAGGCATCCTGTAGAAGGTGGGATTTTAGTTGGAACTTGAAAGAAGCTAGGGTGTCAGTAGTTGGAGCAGAGGGGAGAGAGTGGTTCAGGTACTGGAGACAGCTAGAGAGAATGACCAGAGAAATGGATAGTCTTATTTGTGGAATGGCCAGCAGACCAGGGTCACTGGATTGAAGAGTATATGTTAAGGAAAGAGGAAGGAAAAGGCTAGGTTGTGAAAGGCTCTTGCATGCCAAAGGATTTTTTATTTGATCCTGGAGGCAATAAGAAGCCACTGGAGTTTGCTGAGTAGGGAGATGACTTAGACCTGTACTTTAGGGGAAAAAAAAACTAGTTTTTGGGGAAAGGGGAGGACAGAGCTAAGAGGTGGAAAAGATACATAGATCCTCCTGATCTCTCTCAAATTATCCTCTAAACAGCTTTGGTATAATGCCTCAGAGTGAACTCTCAGCCACAGATGATTAGAAAGTCAGACAACTGCTCAGAAGGAGATTACAGGGAGTCCTTTTGCTGGCTCTGAGTGCAGAACTCTGTTGCATTGCTCATACACAAATCTAGGTTGTAGTCCCAGGATGAGGAGGAGACCAGTGCTTATGGCCACAGGGGTAACAGACCAGGGCTTATGGCCACAGGGGAGCAGGGGACCCTGGTCACAGTTCCAATTTGGAAAAGAGTGCTTGTGGTCACTCAGATGAGAACATAGGCCAGGAGAGTATTAAATACATCTCTCTTTAGATTCCTTGGAAGAAATAAAAACTTATAAATCTCCAGAGCTAGCTCTAAAGGTAGATGCACAAAGACCCTAAAGCTTGGAATAGTGTTCCTTTTGCCACATGAATGGGACCAAACTGTAACAGTTTTTTAAGTTAAAAGAAAAGAAAAAGGTTAGAAAAGAACAAACAACAACAAAAAGAAATTCAACATAGGAAGTTATTTTGGTGATAGGAAAGACCAAAAGGCAAATCCAGGAGGAGATAACAAAGTCAATACTGCTACATCCAGAGCCTCCAAGAAGAATATGAATGTCTCAAATCACTTCCTTCCCCAAATTACTGGAAAATTGGGGAAAAATGAGTGATGCAAGAAAATCATGAGAAAAGAGTTGAAAGCTTGGTAAAGGTGTAACAAAAAATATTTAAGAAAATAATACTTTAAAAAGCAGAACAGGCCAATTAGTTTTAAAAAGGCATAAAAATTCATTGAAGAGAAGAATTTCTTAAAAGGCAGAATTGGTCACATGAAAAAAGATGTACAAAAATTAGCTGAGGAAAAGATCTTCTGAAAGAATAGAATTGGCCAAATGGAAAAGGTGGGACAAAAGCTCATTGAAGAAAATAATTTCTTAAAAAATTAGAATTGGGGATGTGGAAACTAATGACTCCATAAAACATCAAGAAACAATCAAAGTCAAAAGAATAAAAAAATGTAAATTATCTAATTGGAAAAACAACTCATTTGGAAAATAGGTCCAGGAGAGATAAGGGAGAAGACAGAGGCAGAATGGGATAAATTATTTTACATAAGAGACATGAACTTTTACAGTGGAAGGGAAGATGGGGGAGGTGGGGAGGGGAGAGCTTGAACCTTACTCTCATTGGAACTGGCTCAGAGGGAAGAATATACACACTTAATTGGGTATAGAAATCTATCCTACTCTACAGAAAAGTAAGAGTGGAAGTGGATAGGAGAAGGGGAGTTGATAAAAGAGAGGACAAATTCGGGGAGGTTGTATTCAGAAACAAAACATTTTTGAGGATGGACAGGAGTAAAGGAGAGAGAAAGTAAGATAAACAGGTGGGAAAATAGGATGGAGGGTAACACACAATAATTATAAGGCTGAAAATAAATTTAAAAACAGGTTTAATAAGGGCCTCTTTTCTCAATACATAGAGAAATGAATCAAGTGCATAAAAATACAAGCCATTCCTCAACTGAAAAATGGTTAAAGGATAGAAACAGGTAGTTCTCAAACAAAGTAATTAAAGCTCTCCATAGTCATGTGAAAAATGCTCTAAACCATTATTAGTTAGAATATGCCAGAAAATATACCAAAATATATGAGCTGTTTAGATGGGAGTGAGCTGAGATCTTGCTCAACCCAGAGAGGATTCAATCTCTCACCCAAGGGAGGAATTTCCTTTAGTCTCTTAGGAATAGCAAGCTGGGAATCAAGAACATTTTGAAGCTTTCCTTTCACTTATATGAGTACCTTCCAAAATCTGTCTGTTTCTCTCTTAACTGGATGAGGGACAAAGGCAATTGCTGGGAACTTTAGATTTTCAGATTGAAATGGGAAGGCAGCAGCTGCTCCTCCATGAAGGTAAGGAGGCAAAGCAGCTCCATTTAGGTCCATTGGAGAGCTAAAGTAATCCAGTGGGAGAAATTCATCCAGAAATTTATCATGGTGGCTCTCAAGAGCTGATTGTTAAATTTTTGGTGTGAGCTTTTACACCTCAGAAATAACTAAATGCCACAAATCAATGCTTGATTTCTTGCTTTGTTCATTGTCTAGCTTTAAGAGAGTAATAGACAAAGTGCCAATAATGAAAATTAAAAGTGTTTTGCATTCTTTTTTTCCCAGAGAGACAATTATAATAGACAAAGTGCCAATAATGAAAATTAAAAGTGTTTTGCATTCTTTTTTTCCCAGAGAGACAATTATTAAACACTTACTAATATATCCATGAACTTTTCCATACTTGTTTGAGCAAGGATTTTCTGGGCTGGTCAGTCCATTTCATGACAGAACAAAACAAAGAGTTTAGAGTAATCTGGGAGACTCATGGCAGGAGCTGGAGAGAAAGCATGTTCAAACTGGGCTAAGGGTGCTTTCACACCCTGGAAATCACAGGAGAAGGTCTTCACTAGAGAGTCCCAGTGAGAGTAGTAGAGGAATAGTGAAGGAATTTTTGTCTGCAATGCTGTCATACTAAAGAAGAACCACATTTCTGAGATGAGTGCATGGGGACCACAAAATTCCCTGGACTCATTAGGGAGGGCTTGTTGGCCTTCAGAGATGACATCACTTGGGCACTTTCCTCTAACAATATTGTAGTATATCATTGCATGCTTTGTGTCCTTTTTCATTTAAGATCAATGAAGAGGACCAAGAAACCAGTTAGTCCTCAGGGGTCAGAGAACACAGGAAAAGATTATCTGTACACTTCAGTGGGTGGACTCCTTGGAAAATACAACCGTACTAATGTGTCTCTTAATGGCCCAGGAGAAAAGTGACTTGTAGTCCCTCCAGGATGGTTGGGATCCAAGCCCTTTACTTTATATTAACAGCAGGGAAGTAGGATTTGGATTCAACAAGTCATCTGCTCCAAGTAATGTTTCTCGATGCTAGCAATGGCATTTATTTGGTTAGAAGCATTTGACAAAGGCTGAGTTTTTATTTTTCAAAGAAGGGCAGCCATATGGTTGGGTAACAGGTAAAGAACTAAGTTCTGAGTATTCATCAAGAGTGAAAGTTGTGGGATCAGCTGAGTGGCCCAATGAAATGAGAGCCAGGCCCAGAGACTGGAGGTTTTGGGTTCAATCTAGCCTCAGTCACTTAGCTGTGAGACCTTGGGCCAGTCACTTAATCCCCATTACTGTTTATCTGCCTTAGAACCAATACACAGTATTGATTCTAAGACAGAAGGAAAGGACTTTACAAAAACCCAGTGGAAATGGTGACTGTCCAGAAGCAAAGGGGAACTATTGAAACTGTGAGATCAAGAGGTTTAGAGTAGGGTTCAGGATGTGATTGATTACCCAAGTATTCTTCAAAAATTCTTGTGAATGGTCACCATCCTCTCTGGAGTGCCTCTCTTTATTCTATATACAATTATTTATCTTTTCTCTCCACCACACATACACACCTGTCTTTCTAGAACAGATAATCGAAATAGAAGCGACCAATTGTTGCCAGAATTGAATAAGGTTCTGACTTTTTTTCCTGGGTTAGAAACAGGAGTGAAAGTCACTGCCAGAGCTCAGTGGGCAATGAGTCTGCAGAAACTGATTCCTCTACCAAAGTAGGGTTATGAAAACCGATGATACCCAGCCAATTACTTCCTACATTTCTGAAGATTTCCCTCAAATATAAGGAAACTAAAACCAATGGCTAAAGTCACCTGGAGTCCAAGGGGCATGAATAATTGATTAGCAGGCTAGCAAGTGGAAAGGGAATTTCATGATTATCAAGGAATAAATTTTAAAGACCCCTAGCCACAACTAGGGAAAAAGACCATGCCATCAAGAGATGGACTCCATAATGGAGCAATGGAATAAATAAGATTTTATATAAAACACACACACGCAAATATATATATAATATGTATGTAAATAAGATTATATACATATATATTCCAGAGATTCATGAATGTATCTCGTATGTATGATTTTTTTTTTTTTTGCAGTTTTCCTCCATTAAAATGTGAGCTCCTTCAAAGCAGGAACTGAACTATTTTTGTCTTTATTCCTATTCTCAGAGCTTAGCAGGGTGCTTGGCATGTAAGAGGGGCTTAGTAAACATTTGATGACTCGCTGACTGACCGACCCCCTGCTCTTGCTGCCTCTGGACACAAAGCCAGTTAGTCTTAGGCCAGTTGGCTGCATTGTCCACAGTAGACTTGTCTGCCTGGGCAGGCACTGGTTTTGATGGTGGTTCTCTTTTCTATTGTTCACGGGCTCCTGGATGACATTCTGGGCAGTTTTGCGGGAGAAGCCATTGTTTCTCATTGTGTTCAGTTCAGTCGGTTTTTGGTCATGTCTCTTTATGACTCCATTTGGGGTTTTCTTGGCAAAGATACTGAAGTGGTTTGCCATATCCTTCTCTGGCTCATTTGACGAATGAGGAAACGGAGGCAAATGGAGTTAAGCCTCTCGCCCAGCGTCATCTAGCTAGAAAGTGTCTGAGGTCAAACTGAACTCAGGAAGAGGAATCTTCCTGTCTCATCCAGCACTCAGTCCACTGGGCCACTGAGCTGCCCCATTGTGTTTCTTCACTAGAGGCTAGTGAAGCATGGAGGCCGATGATGGAGTCTTTCCTTAAAATGGAGGCTATAAAGACTAGAACGTCAATTCTGTGGAAACCTCTGGGGTAAAGCTGATCTTGGTAGTAGAACCAGGTTTACTGCACAAAATCCTCATCTTGAATTCGTTGCATTTTTCTCTCTAGTTAAATCTGTACCTGAAGACCTCCCGTAAGGAACAAGACCATAAATCAAAAGCCAAAATAGAAAACAAATTTGCAACCAGTGTACCACTTTTATTTTTCAGCTTAATTTTAACGAGAAAAATCACAGAGTATCCAAATTCAGAATGAGAAAGGGGAGACACAACCAAGATATGAGAAGGTTCAACCAATATAGCTATCTGCTCGTGACCTCGCAAAGAGGTAAAAATGAGATTTTCCAAAATCTAAGTGCCCAAACTGAACAGCCAAAACTTGGTCAAACCCACTTCAAGGGAAGAAAAGGTAGATGAGTCAATGGAACTGATTACCCATTAAAATAAGTAAAAGCAGTTACAGAGGTTGCTGCAAGATCTTCAACAAGTAAGTAATCCTATTAACAGATTAGTCTATTGCTAACTATGGAGGAAAGAGATGGTGGGTACTGAATTCTTTAAGGTAAAAGGCTAACTTGATTTTTTTTTTTTAAACCCTTACCTTCCGTCTTGGAGTCAATACTGTGTATTGGCTCCAAGGCAGAAGAGTGGTAAAGGTAGGCAATGGGGGTCAAGTGACTTGCCCAGGGTCACACAGCTAGGAAGTGTCTGAGGCCAGATTTGAACCTAGGACCTCCCATCTCTAGGCCTGGCTCTCAATTCACTGAGGTACCCAGCTGCCCCCGGCTAACTTGATTTTAAAACTAGATAAAAGATGCTGGCCAAAAAAAAAAAAAGTTATTGGAAAATCTTAAGGAAAAAAATTTTAACTCTTACCTTGTCTTGGAATTAATACTAAGTATAAGTTCCAAGGCAGAAGAGAGGTAAGGGCAAGGCAACTGGGGTTGTGACTTGCCCAGGGTCACACAGCTAGGAAGTGTCAGAAGCCACATTTGAACCCTGGAACTCTCATTTCTAGGCCTGGAGTTCTATCCACTGAGCCACCTAGTTGCCCCTAATTTTTAATGAATTTTTTAAAAGGAATGTAATTGATTAGCATAAAGAAGCAGTGGGACACAGTGACTAGTTTTAATTCCCCCTTCACGTCTTCTTTTCTCCAGGCACACATGCCTCCTTTCTTTAAACTGGTCTTCAAAATTCACAGACTCAAGGTCTTTCACCATCCCGGCTGCCCTCTTTTGGATACTCTCCAGGCTTATCAATGTCCTCATTTATATAGTACCAACTAGAATAGAACCGTGCCCCACTTAAGGTCTGACAAGAAAGCAAAGCATAGCAGGACTGAAACTTTCCAGGGCAGTTAAGGACACATTTAGTTTTTTAACTGCCACACCACACTGGTGACTCACATTCAGTACACAGGCCACTATAAAAATAAATGGCTTTAAATTTATCCCCACTGACATTTGACTTGTTAGATCCAACCCAATTCTTGAACCTGTGAAGATCCTTTTATATCTGTCACCTGCTGCTTGCTATACTCCCCAGCTTTGCTTCCTCTGATGAACAGGCCATTATCCAAGTCAATGAAAATGACTTTCACCAATAACTTTATGGCTATCTGACTCGTTGCTCCATCTTCTCCATAAGAATATTAAAGATACTTGCCAAATGTTTTTGCTAAAAACCTAGGTAAATTCCATCATTAGCATTTCCTCCCACCAGCTTAACAACCCTGTCAGAAAAGAAAGGTTAGTCTGGCACGTCCCACTGTTAGCTCCCTGTAATGACTGCCTCCATTTTTCAGATGTTCACTGACCACCTCCCATTAATGATCTATCTAGAAATTTCCCAGGAATCAAGGTCAAGCTCACTGGCCTAAGTGTTCAGACTATTTTCTTCCCTTTTTTGAGAAGCAAGACATTTGCCCTTCTCTGATCTTGTGTTACCACTTCCATTTTCCATGATTTAGTGACTCCAAGTATTAGTGACTCAGCAATTTCATCTACCAATTCTTTCTGGCCCCAAGAATATAGTTCAACTGGGCCAGGTTGCTTGAATTCATCAAGGGTGAGCAGGTACTATCTTACCATATTATCTTACTGATTATCGATCTATCAGTCATTTCTGTCATCTTTTCCATTTGCAAAGTTCATTCTCTTTAGGTAAGAAAATGCAAAAAGAAAAGCCTATAGCCCTGCTTTCTGTTGTCTGTTATCATTGCTCCCTCTATCCCAAGCAAACGTTTCTATCCATGTATTCCTTCTCCTTTCACTCCTAATATAACTGAAACAACCCTTTTCTGTTGTCCTGGGCTTTCTTTATCATCCATAGTTCATTCGGAGGTTTTAGCATTCCTGCCAATATTTTTTTATAGGTCAAGGCTTCAATATTTATCTTTGTTATAATCTTCTTTACATCTGTCTTTAAAAAAAGTGGAATTAGTTGGTAAGGATCCTATGCATCCACTTCAATCTCTTATTTTTCCACATCAGAATGGTTTTCCTTTGTGTCTGCAGAAACTCATTCTTGAATATCTTCCATCCTTCTGGAGCTGACTTCCCCTGTAGAAATTTAGTTCACAAAATCCTATCTTCCCTTTCCAATCATTTTTTCTACTTTCCAATAAAAATTCAAGGTGTGTGTCAGACTAGACTTTGCCTTGTTGTCCTCTAGTCTATCTCTATTCTAGGAGCCTTCATTTCCTTCTAGGTTTCCTACTATCATTTCTATTCCAGAAACCAAATCCTTTTCTTTTAGTGAGAATAAGATCCAGAATAGAATAAACTAAGGAGAACAAAAGAAACGCTAACTAATAAACTTAGGAGAGATTACACAAACTGTTAAAGATTACAAACCAAGTAAATGTGAGATCTAGAAATTCAAGCCCAGGTCTTTTCTGACTCAAGACCCATGGTTGACTCTAGTATAATGCACTGCTTCACAATCAGAGTATTATCATGTCTGACTTAGAAACATGGGGCACTGCGGTTGCTGGAGGGGGGCAGAATTACTCAGCCATTGTGACTCAATATCCCCAAACTATATAGGAGGAAAAATGTTATACCCACAGAGAATAAGGATCTGGTCCTTCAGGCCAGCCCAACAATCAGACTGGCCCAATGATCCATACCATATTTCTGGACTAGGACCTGGAAGAGAATGGGAGATCCACCAATCAGTAAGCATTTAAGCATCTACCACATCAGGCACTGTCCTAGGCAGACACACAAATAAATACAAAACATGAAACAATGCCCACTCTTAAAGAGGTCACATTCTAATGAGAGAGGTACATATATAAATATATACAGAATATAAAGAGAATACACACAAACAAATACAAAGTGGAGTGCTATATCACATGAGAGGAGAGAGACCAATTTGCCTGAACTGCAGGTCATAGTGGGAGGGAAAGGCTGAAAAGACACAGTGGGGCCAGGTCATAAAAAGTTTTTAAAGCTAGAGTTTATTTTATCCAAGGCAACTGGAGTTTGAATCAGAGAGTAATAGCCTTGGGTTTAAGGAAAATAATTTTAATAACGGTGTGGAGAACAGAGTAGAATGTAGAAAGCCTTCAGGTAGCAAGACTGATTAAGGAACTCTTGTAATAATCTAGACAAGCGGCGATGAGGGTTTGAACTAAACTGGTGGCGGCTGTGAGAGAAGGCATGATGTCAACGATTCATGGTAGAAGGCCCAAAGCAAACACATTGGGAAAAAGGGAAAGACCTACAACTGAGCATTTGAAACTGTTGGTGATTCTTAACCAAAGTTCAGGTTCGGTATTCCACAGTCTGCCACAAGCATATTCTGTCCTTGTAAACACATCAACTACTGTGATGCTAACAGTACTGCCCAGAGGCCACTCCTTGTTTCTTCTACCCCTCCATGATAGTTTTTGGTTAATAACTATGATTTGGAGGGATAGATGAAGGAGTTGGAGACAACTTATTTTATGCCTGTTTGTTGGATAGACTGAAAGGTAGGATTAGTTAGATTAGAAAGGCTAGCGAGGGTACTGAGCCTCAAACCCTTCTCCTATCTCTTATCAGATGGCCTTAATATTTAGTGACATCTTGCAGCTGAATTGGACATGCTAACAAAATGAGGACAGACTGCCATATGTTGTGTAAAAGGGCAGAGTATGTTTCCCTTCCTCTGATGGTAGGGTTGACCCATTGAGATACACATCACTTGGGTGCTTAAAGTGAAGCTTTCTACTTGAGCCTGGGATGTCTCACAGCAAACACTGGTATGTATTTATGATGGAACACATGGCCTAACAGTCTTCTATGGATGGTGATCTGGAAAGGCTATTTTAATGACTTTGCTGAGGGTCCTTATATGGGAATTTTCTGAAAGGCTCCAGGATGATAACTAAGCATATCAGTGGTAACCCAGAGAATCTTTGCTCTGATCAAATGAATGAGATTCTGTTATTTGAATTGTGGAATCACCCAGTAGGTCAAAGTTCTGACCTGGTACCTGACTAGAAAATTTATACCTGAAATAAAGAATGATAGTATAGGTTTGATTTCTGTCTCACCCCAACATTTGCCCTGGGCATGTGACACTTTGGCTCATTTTGATCATGTAGGCATCTTCAGTTCCCTTCCTAATCCAACCTAACATGGCATGAAACACAAAAACAAATGACACAAAGGAACTGCACCTACATATTCTTCTCTGTCAGATTCCACTTTTCCCAGGAACTCGTATAGTTGTTCCAAACTTCTATCAACAATGAGGCCAAGGCCTCCACAAGCTGGGGAAGAATTTGGGATTGCTAGAGTCCAGTAATTGATAGCCACTCACCACCAGTGAGTTTCATTTTCCCCAAGGGAAGACTTTGCTAGAAACATTGTTTTCCCATATAGCAGGGGGAAGAATCAAAACTACCTCTTATTCTCCAAGATCCATCTTTAAGGACAAAAGGAAGTTAAGCCAGGTTTTATCTTCAAGTTTTGACATTCTATGATTGCAGCAAGAACATGTTAATAGGGACCAATCTGAGCCAAAGAGTGATGAATTTCTACATCAGAGATACATAAAGAAAGGTACTCTTACCAATACGCATCCTCCTGCTATGGGCTGGGAAGTCATCTTAGGTCACTTATCTATCACGTTTTATCTCTTTGCTTTAAGTTGCCTTAGATTTCTCTTAGGCTTCTCCTTTTTGATAATTTTTTAGTGGATTTTTAAAAATTGCGGTCTGGAACTCTTGTATAGGGGCTTTTGCAAAGCCTGCTGTTATGCAATTTAACTACGAGATAATGTCAGCAAAAATTGTGTATTCCAACAGAAAGGGACATGAGAGTTTTGTCATTGCGGTCACTTTTCTGTCTCAAAGCCTCAAATACTATATGTTGGGACAAAATGTGACATTCTGATTCTTGAGATGACAAGACTATAGGAAGTATTCCCCAAATTATTAAAGCTACAGTTAATCTGTGTGAATTATCTGCTAAATGAAATACACTAAGATTTGGCTATTTGTTAATTCTGTGCATAGGATTTTTCTTGAGTATGCATTTTCTGAATTAGTAGCTTTCCTTATTTCTCATATTTTTACTTATATTTCTAATATCTATGGGGATTCTCATTGGTATTAAAATCAGACTTCCTATAATGTATTCCCTCTAGCTGAAAGTTTTCCCACATTAATTATATTTAAAAGCTTTCTAGTATGAATTTTCTTATGTGCATTATAAGTTTGTTTCTGCCTGAAGGCTCTTCCACATTCGTTACATTTAAAAGGTTTCTCTCCAGTATGGATTCTTTCATGTTCAATGAGGTAGTCCCTCTGAGTAAAAGCTTTTGCACATTGATTACATTTATAGGGCTTCTCTCCTGTGTGAGTCCTTAGATGTTTACTGTAGGATGTATTGTAACTGAAAGCTTTCCCACAAATATTACATTTATAGGGCTTCTCTCCAGTGTGGACTCGCTGATGAATAATAAAGGATCCCCTAAGACTGAAATGTTTCCCACATTCATTACAATGATAGTGTCTCTCCTGAGTATGAGTCTTCTGATGGACACGAAAGTATCCCTTATTTCTGAAGGTTTTCCCACAGTCATTACAAGTATACCGTTTTTCTCCATGTTTTTCCTGATGTGCACTAAGACCTCCACTATCTCTGAAAGCCTTCCCACATTCATTACATACAAAGGGTTTCTCTCCAGTATGAATTCTTTTATGTACACTCAAGTGACCCCCATTTCTGAAAGTTTTCCCACATTCACGACATTCAAATGGTTTTTCTCCAGTATGAATCATCTTATGCATTTTGAGACTTCCTTTTTGGCTGAACGTTTTCCCACATTCAATACACTTGTGAAGTTTCTCTCCAGTATGAATTCTCTGATGGTAAATAAAAGATGCTTTGTCAGTGAATTCTTTCCCACAGTCATTACATTTATAGGGTATCTCTCCGGTGTGAATTCTCTTGTGTTTCATAAGGTATGTCCCACGACTGAAGGCTTTCCCACATTCATTACATATATAAGGTTTCTCTCCTGTATGAATTCTTTCATGCTGAATAAGGACATAATTGTTACTGAACGCCTTTCCACATTCATTACATTTATAGGGTTTTTCTCCAGTGTGAATCCTCTGATGTTCACTCAGGTTTCTCAGTTGTCTAAAGAGTTTCCCACATTCATTGCATTCAAAGGGTTTCTCTTGACTATGAGTTCGTTTATGTTCACTAAGGTGTCTAGACTGACCAAAAGTTTTCCCACATTCATTACATTCATAGGGTTTCTCTCCAGTATGAATTCTCAAGTGTTGATTAAGGTGACCTTTCTGGCTAAAGACTTTCCCACACTGATTACATTTATAGGGCTTCTCTCCAGTATGGATTCTCTGGTGTTTAATGAGGTACGAATCAATGCTGAAAGCTTTCCCACAGTCATTACACTTATAGGGCTTCTCTCCAGTATGGATTCTTTGGTGTTGAGTAAGATGTGCCTTACGCCTGTAGGCTTTCCCACATTCTGTACACTCAAAGGGCTTCTCTCCAGTATGGATTCTCTGATGTGCAATAAGACACGATCTGCTTCCAAAGGCTTTCCCACAGTGACTACATTTAAGAGGTTTCTCTCCAGGATGGATTCTCCGGAACTGAAAAAGGTCTGAATGATAATTGAGTGGCTTCTTAGATTTAAACTTACACAGTTTCCTCCCTAAGGCAATCTTATTATGCTTAATAACATCTGAGGATGGAAGGAGGCTCTTTCCAATGGTATCAGATTGACTCTGCTGTTCTCCTATAGCAATATTCTCTTTTGGAACAAGGACTGACCCTACCTTGAACATTCTCCCAGAAGTGTTACATTCAGGAACACTTGACTCATTAGGAATTATTCTGTGACTGATCAACACTTGCTGGGACCATCTCTCCTGATTCTGTCTCTCCAAACTGACCCCAGAATCCCAGTCTTCTGGTAATTTGGAATCCCAGATGGCAATCTTTGAACATTTCTCCTTGGATGATTCTCCCATAGAAATGCCCTGCTTTGAAGCCAGCTCCTTTGTTTCTAATCTGGTCTTCCAAAGAAGGGAATCTGAAAAAGACAAAAAGTGTGAATATCTATATTTCTTTGTGTGAGGAAAAAGGAAATTGCTGTATGGTTAAGTTCTAAATTGTTTGCTTAATCAAAACTACTAGGTCTGGAATCAGGTGACCACCTAGCTATGACACTTTCTCCCTGTGGGACCTTGAGTAAGCCCTGTAACTTTTTTCATGTCTTGGTTGTCTTTTATCTATAGATCGCAAAGGCTGGGCTACATGGCATCTGAGGTTCCTTTCAGTTATGAGCCTGTGACAAACTGGGAAAAAGGTAAAATAAACACTGTTAAAAAGTCAGAAGGTAAAATGCTGGAATGCTAGGCCTGGATTCAGGAAGATATGAGTTCCAATCTGACCTTAGACCCTGTGCTGCCCTGCGGAAGTTTAGTGGCCTCTGTCTGCCTCCATTTCTTCATCTGTAAAATAGTGATAAGAACAACACCTCCCTCCCAAAGTTGTTGTGAGGATCAAAGGAGATATTAGTAAAATGTTTGTAGCACAGTACATGCTCATTCCCTTCCTTTTTCTTCCACCTCAACAAAAATGATATCAACTCCCAGCTGCCTGGGAATGAGTGTTTATTTTGTAGGGTAAAGAAAGAATTTACCCAAGTTCTTAAGAGTTCTGAAAATCCAGAAATATATCTAATCATCAAAATGAGACCTGAAATCAAATATGGGCAACCCTCAAGAACATACTGTCAAGCTGATGACGTGTGAACATTTAGAAAAACTATTATCCCTTATCCAGCATGGATTCTAGGAGAACATACAAAAGCAACGTCATTCTTTCCTGGATGTGGAGATACTATGGATAGCTGCTCTCCAGATGTCAGTAAGCCATGTGACAAGAGCTCTGAAGACATCTTCACCGATCAGAAATCTCCTGATGGGAATGCTGGGTGGAAGAGTATGAATAATTCTATGTTTCTTGAACAATTTTGCATTCTATTTATTTCCAAAGTAGTCACAAAACAAGCATGTTCCATCAAAACAGAATTTTCTCATCTTTGCTAATCTAAGGCACGTAAAGTGATATCACGACCTGTTATCATATCATTCTACTATTTGCAATTCTGAAGTCTCATTTTTCAAAAACTTCTTAATCGTGTCCTTTGATCACTATTGAAAAATAGCTATTTATCTTAGGCTTGACATTAGATAATGTCAAACTTCTACTGTGGAAATCTAATGCATTTAATAATAAATTAAATTAAAACACATTCTTTTCTATTGTAGTTGAATTGTGTTCATTTATGTAAGTTTATTTTTACATAAGCTTAATTATCTACTTTGCCTTGCAATTCACTCAGTAACATGGCTAGTGAGAGTTTAAGTCTCACTGGCAATTATGAAAGTTATAACTTATTTGCCTTTATTTTATTTTTTATGACAGGATTTTAATATTTATAATAATGTTATCAAAATAGAAACTATTGTGGTATAAATCCATTTTTCACCAAATTATTTTTGTTTTCCAAGAAGATCCAATTGAAGAAATGTCTAGCCCTGGACATGCCTGAAGGCAGAGGGAGCTAAAGAAGAGGTAAGGCTAGTTTCTTCATGGCAGGAGTGAATTTATTTTTGTCCCTGAAGCTCTAGGGTCTTACATGGTGCCCAGCATACAGCATTTGTATGATACTCCTGATTGAAAAGGAGAAAATGGACATGGCAGGGTGAGGAGAGGACAAACATCGAGACCCAGAGTCCAGAATCAAATAAAAGGAACCAAAAGTAGACCAGAAAAGTGTTATGGATTTGTTCATGTTCGAGAGGGTCTCTGTGAGATCCCTCAGGCAACATATAATCAGTTGTTAGACCAAACCCATCTGCCTCCCCAATGGAGGCTGCAGGGCCTTTGGGAAGGCCCCTCATCCATCATTTCAAAGGGACTCCACGTTATTGACCCACTGAGCTCTTGCTGGCAATGACTGCTACCAGCCTGGTTTTCACTCACTCACCTTGGAAAATGGCCCTCGGGGCTTCTCTCTCTGCTATGCACGGTGTTTCTCCTCTCTCCAACTGGGAGATCACATGAGGTTTGGGGGCTGGCAGTCCTCCTTTAGGGAAAGAAATGGCAAAGTGCTAAGCAGGGAAATCCATCTCAGAATTTACTGTTGCTCCTTTCTCTTTAAGGAAAAGAGCAGAGGTTGACCCCCAGACCCTGGGAAGAGTGCTCTCTACTGTGCTGCTCCCAGATAATATGGGGTTCCATGGGACCCCACTGAGTCCATGAGACCAGAGATTTACAGCTGGAAGGGCCTGCAGGAGCCATGTAGTCTCACCTCTTCATTTTACAGATGAGGAACCTGAGTTGCTGTAAAGAAAAGCAGGAACTTTGAGATCTAGGGGGATCTCTAGATCTAGAACTAGAACTAGGGGGCCAGATGGCACCATGGCTGTCACTGTGCTTTTAGAATGTAAGCTCCTTCATGGCAGGCACTCACTCATATCTCTGGATCCCTAGCATGATGCCTATACCTCAGAGGTGTTTAATCCAGGCTGGGTGAAGTCAGGGGAGATGCACGTTCAAACTGTTCCTTGGACACTCTTGATGTATGGGGGCTAATGGAAAGGCACCTTTTCCTCTCTCCTTCCCTTCCTCCCTTTCATTCCTATTTACTCTCCTTTTTATTTCCTTCTCACATGCTCATATGCTCTTTCCTCTTGCTCTTTCTTTCCTCTCTCTGTCTCTCTCTCTCCCTCTTCTTCCCTTCCTCCAATGCTTGGCACATGGAAGCCACTTTGCAAAGGATTGCTGATTTGTAGAGTCTCTGGAACTGACGTTTCCTCACCTGTAAAATGGGGATCATTGAAGTACTGACCTCACAAGTTTGTGGTGAGGACCAAATAAGGAAATATACATTACTGCCATCTCAGAACCCCCCGAAGTACAATACAAAGGTCAGCCACAGTCAGCACCATTATTCATGACTACCCCCACACACCGACAACTCAGTTCTCCAGCCAAGCCGTGGTCTTTACAAGTAGGAACACAAGGCTAACCCAATGGCCAGATGCCAGCTCACAGGGGCAAGCTGTCCTTACCAAGGGAGACAAAGTTCTGATAGTTCTCCAGCATCACGTCCCTGTACAGGTCCTTCTGAGCTGGCTCCAGGCGTCCCCACTCCTCCTGAGTGAAGTTCACAGCCACATCCTGGAACGTCACGGACTCCTGAGAGAACAAACATTCCTGCTCACTCAGGGACCATGCATGACGCAGACTACAAGGGCAACAGGAAGCTGGCTCGTTCTAGTTTGTCTATTCCATCTCCAGAGCTTCTAGAAGTCTTTGGTAACTGTGGGCTTCCCCTTGTACTAACTCCTGTTGTCAAACAGCCAGCAGTAATAGCAGAGATGATATTATAAAAACTCTTTCTAACTAGACATGCCACATTATTCAAAATTCATTATCAACTGATACATTTCAAGCAGAATTACTGGGAAGGCCACAACAGAAAGGGATATAAAATGCTACATAGCACGAGCTGTCACTAGCTCTAATTAACATCGCCTTGTTCTCTCCCAAATGATTGCTTCTATTATGACAGGTATCAAGAGGGCAGATTTCTTATGCTAGTCATAGGAGGAGAGGGAGAAAAAAATCCACCCATTACAGATGGGTGGATCAAGTCAACGGTGAATGAAAATAGTTCCTGGAGACTCCATTTGTTACTTTAATTTTTTTTTTTAATTTTTAACCCTTGTACTTTGGTGTATTGTCTCATAGGTAGAAGATTGGTAAGGGTGGGCAATGGGGGTCAAGTGACTTGCCCAGGGTCACACAGCTGGGAAGTGGCTGAGGCCGGGTTTGAACCCAGGACCTCCTGTCTCTAGGTCTGACTCTCACTCCACTGAGCTACCCAGCTGCCCAGGAGACTCCATTTGTGATGGACCTTAAATAACAGGTGAAATGTCAAGAGACAAAAATGGGACTAGGAGGGCATCAGAGGGCTGGAAAAAGCATGAGTAAAGCCAAGTAGTAGGCCAAGCAGTGTGGAAAACTTATAGGGGAAGCAGAGATGAGGCTGGAAGATGAGGGAAAGTCAGCTGCTAGCACAAATGATCAGGCAAAGGAAGAGAATCAGATATGGAAGCAACAGGGCATGAGGCAGGAGGGAGAGCTCCCGGAGAGGGCAGCTCTAGCAGCACCATGACTGATGGACAGACTGGTGGGGAGGAGGAGAGGGAAGGGCTATGCTCTGTTCTCTGGCCTCCACTGAGGCCTGGCAGAACAAGTCTGCCTCCTCTTCCATTTGACAAGTGCCAGGATTGCCCTAAGTCTTTGCTTCTGAGGGAATAAAGCCATCCAGTTACTTGAGCTGAGCTGCAGGTATCAGGCCTTTAGAAGCAGCAGGGTGTCCTCGAAGTCATCTCTTGTTTCAAGAGGATCCGTGGGGAATCCTCCCTTCTTTCTCTGTGCATCCTCCACCTGCTTTTAGCTGAGCAGAACTTTGATATTATGCCACCTCTTATGCATGGGGGGGGGGGGGAATTAGGGCACTTCTGTCCAGCAGATTTAGAAGAGTTCTGGATCACAGTTTGGACTGGGACGGCTTAGAGTCCAGCATCATAAGGCGGCAGAGGATCAGGAAAGGCTTCTTGCAGAAGGTGGGAAGTCAGGGAAGACAGGAGATAGAGATGAAGAGAGAGAATGTCCTGAGCATGGACAGTCAGTGAAAATGCCGAGACCCAAGAAATGGAGTGTCTTGTCCGTGGCACAACCAGGGGGCTGCTGACCATATTACTGGATCACAGTTTGTGAAAGAATGAAGATGGAATAGGAAGGAAGGGGTCAGGCTATGAAAGGTTTCAAAAGCCAGAGTGTGGATCTTATATTTGATCCTGGGGGGGACAAAGAGCCAGCCAAGAAAAGGGGATGCTAGGGCCAGACCCGAGTTTTAGCAACATCGGTTTGACAGCTGAGTGGAGAAAGGCCTGTGAGTGAGGAGAGTTGTGGCAGGCAGACCGAGAGTCCAGGCACGAGGTGATGAGGGGTCAGGAGGGGGGTAGTGTCAATGTCAGAGGAAAGAAGGGGCTACACAGGGGATGTTATAAAGGTAGAATGAATAGGGCTTGACAACTGATTGGATATGGCAAGGGGGAGATGAGAGGATTCCAGGATGACATCTTGGTTGTGAGCCTTGGGGACTGCAGGCAGTGGTGACCTGAAGAGCAACAGCCAAGTTTGGGAGGAAAGATATAATAAACTCAGTTTTGGACTTGTTGAATTCAACATGTCTATGGAACATCCAGTTCAAAATATATTAAAGGCAATTAGCGATGTGAGTCTGGAGGTCCAGAAACATTAGGGCTGTATAACTAGATCCGTGAGTCATCTTCATTGAGTAAATTGAATCCATGGGAGCTGATGAGATCACCAAGGGAATTAGTACTAGAGGGACCCCCACTGTGAGCGTGCCACAGACTAACTAAAATCCAGCACAGGACACACAGGAGTGGCCAGATGGGAAGGAGGAGAACGAGGAGAGACGATAGTCATGAGGGGAACAGAGAGCACAGGAGGCTTGAGAAGGGAAGGGAAGGTCTGGAATAGCTTCTGGGGGAGTAAGATAGGAAATAATTTTGCCTTGGTGCAGGAGGGGCCCAGTTGAGGTTGAGTGACTTAAACTTGTTATGCACCCAGTTAATACTTGTGTTAGCAGCTGGGTGAGAATTCCTCCAGTTATGCCCAGTGGCTCCTGCATAGGAGCAGAGGAAGAAGGAGAGGAGAGTAATCCAGATCTGAGGTTGGGCAAGAGAAGAGTGAGGAGCAAACGCAGGATTCCAGAAGACAGAACAGTCTAGAGGTGAAAGGCTTAACCCCTGGCCTGAGGTTGCTTGTTAAATTAGCTACACCAGAGAAGGTGAGAAGTAAATGGGGGGAATCAAGGAATATATTCCTTTAAAGCAGTGATTCCCAAAGTGGGCGCCACCGCCCCCTGGTGGGTGCTGCAGCGATCCAGGATGAGATCCAGGCCAAAAAAGTTTGGGAACCACTGTTCGGAGACACAGACCAAACGGGACTTGGGATCCATACCAGCTGTGTGACCCCTTTCCGAGGCTCCGCTAGCAAAACCTAAAAGGGCTGGTCTACATGGACACAGAAAAACCCCCAAGAGCCACCAAATCACAAATCCTCGACATACTGCCTGGTCCATGACAGCACTTCATCATTTCTATCCTTAGTGAGTGAACTTTCCATTTGTGTAAAAAAGCCCCAACCACATAATTAGTTTTCTTCTCCAACAGAATGCAGGATCAGTTTATTTCACAGAATTTGGCTCAGTACAGAATATAGTTGTTGCTTGCTCAGGAGAGAGAAGGGCACTAAAAAAAAGGGAAGCATTACTGCAGCCTAATGGAAAGAACAGAAGGCAAGGAGTCTGGGGTCCTCGGTTCCTGTGTCCCTGAATGAGACGGTTTGCTTCTTTAGACCTCAGTTTACTGTTATGTCAGATAAGAGGGTTGGACTCTGATCCCTTCCAGCTCTAACATCCGCGAACTCTATGAAGTCCATGTAGCCAGAGGGACTAAAGGGAGGTCATTCAAGGCTCTGGCCATCCCAGGATGTGACTAGAGAGCAGAGAGACTAGAGGACAAGGGAACGAGAAACAAAGTGACAGATCAGGAGAGAGAAGAAACTATCACTCACCAGGGACCTGGCCATCAGGAGCCCAGAAGTCACTCCCTCCTCCTCTACTCCCCCTTCTTGGGGAAAGGCAGAATGTGGAGAACCCAGCACTGAAGGAAAAGAGAGAATTCATGAAGGAGACCAATCCTTGCCTTGTAGTTTCCAAATTCATCAGGTGAATCTTACAATGCACTAGCCAAGAGGTGAGAGATACAGGGTCCCCACAGAAGAAGAGATCAAAGGGGAGCCTAGAGTCGGAGGGAAGGACCTTTGGACCTCAGCCCTCCAGGCTCTGCCCCTCCGATCATGTGACAAGTGCCACGGGTCAGAACTCTGGCTGCAGAATTGGAGCATGTGGCCTGAATTCCAGTGCTTTCCCCCAACTTCTGTGTCGTGACATGTGTGCAACCAGTTTCTTTTTGCTTTAATTGCCTATCAATGAAACAAAATTCTCAATCCCCTGGCCAACTGGCCCGATGTGTGAAAAAACGAATGCTGAATTCTTTGGAAAGAACTATGACAGCTCCAGGCAAATGCCCGGCCCACAGAGTAGGAAGCTCAGCTGAGGGAAAAGGGCATCAGTCCACTTACTTCTGGGGTGGCTCCTGGTCAGACAGGCCATAAGGAAGGCTCCGACCACTGGAGGAAGTCACAACTGAGATCAAATGATCACCTCTGAGGTGTCCCCATCCACACTGAAAATGAACAAAGATGACAAAAATGGGGAAGTCCATGTAGAAGAGGCTTTAGAAAGACGCAGACACTAACACATTGCTGGGGCAGCCATGAATCACTCCAACCCAAATGGAAAGCAAATGACTAAACTCTCTATACTATTTCACCCAGAGATCCCACTGTCAAGCACATGCCCCAAGGAGGTCAGGGGCAGACCACGTACACCGCATTATTTACAGCCGGACCTTCCATGGTAGCAAAGACCTGGAAACAAAGTAGATGGTTACCGACTGGGGAATGGCGAAAACAAATTATGCTATTTACGTCATGGAATATTAGAGTGTTATAAGAAAAAATGGATATGAAGAATTTACAGAAACATAGGAAGACTTATGTGATGGAAGTCAAGTAAGCAGAACCAAGAAAACAACAGATATAATGACAAAAACAATGAACATACAGAGAACAAGAGTCTTGGCTCCAGGACATACTACAAATAAGAGCACAAAGATCTCATCCTGGCTTAGCTACAGCAAATAATGTCATCATTCAGTGCCTGGGAAGGAAGGGGCGAAGG
Organism: Gracilinanus agilis; assembly: GCF_016433145.1. Classification (NCBI taxonomy): domain Eukaryota; kingdom Metazoa; phylum Chordata; class Mammalia; order Didelphimorphia; family Didelphidae; genus Gracilinanus; species Gracilinanus agilis. Next base: position 12,285,916 of record NC_058132.1, on the reverse strand, counting down.
TTCTACAATGTGTGAAAAGCCCTACCTTCTCAGGAATAAGGTGGGAACAGATAATGTAGATGAAAGTAATAATCAATGGTGGAGAGTACGGAAATAGAAAGATACATGAATGTAATAATGTTGGCGCAGTTGGGAACTGTCAAAACCATTCTGCAAAGTAATTTGGAATTATAAAAATAAAGTGATAAAAAGGTTCATCTCCTATGACCCAGAGATCCCACTGCCCAGTGGAGAGCCCAAGGAAGCCTTCTGGTCATGGGAATATTCATAGCAACACTTTTTGTTGCAGCCAAGAAATGGAAATGAAGCAGAAACCCAAGGATTGGAGAAAGTCCAACAAATTGTAGGATAAGAAAGCAACAGAATGCCTGGGCCATAAGAGAGGATAATGCAGAGAGACTTACATGAATGATGCAAGATGAAATAAACAGAGCCAGGAAAATGAGAGACACAATGATTACCACAACATAAATGGAAAGAACAAAAACCACCGAATAACTGAAACTGAATGTTGCTAGATCCTGTTCCGTGTTAGGCCCACCCACAGAAGAGAGGAGGCTCCCCTGCAGCTCTGCAGAAGCTGGGGACACCCCTGGGCACAGAACATGGCATATTCTGGCACCTCTGCTTTCACTGCTGGCCAGGATTGCTGATCCCCTCCTCCTTTTTTCTTTAAAAAACAAAACAAAAATTTTTGTTCTATGGATGGCTTTCTGGGAGAGGAAAGAAGGAACCCAGGGAGAAATCCAGGTGTTTTGAAAACAACAAAAAAATCCATAAAAATTTATACATAAAAAGATAATACTCTGGGGCTAAGAGAATATGGGAACATCTGTCTGTTTTTTTTTTTAAAGCTTCCCTTATAGATCCATAGTGGAACATTATAGAAAAAAAGGCAAATAACTAGGAGTAAGGCAATTTGGTATAGTAAACAAAATCCTGGGTTAGAAGTAGGAAGACCTGAATTCATACCGTCGCAGCGAATTATGAGCCGAATGTAGGACCCAGGGCAAGTCACATAACTTGCTTTTGGTTTCTCATATGTAAAACAGGGAAAAGAATAGCATCTACACCTCCTAACATTGTGGTGAGGATAAAATGAGACAATGTTTGTAAAGTGCTTTGCAACCCTTAAAATGCTGTACAAATGTGAGTGATTATCAAGGAGCCCTAGATTCTAGTCCAGCTCTGTCCGAAAGGGCTAAACAAATCACCTGGTTTCTCTTTGCATACATAAAAATCAGATAATATTTGGAAAACTGTTTGGGTTATATGTATATAATAATTATTATTTTTTTAAAGATCCTGATAGGCTGGAGTTTCCTGAGGAGAGTAATCAGGACAGAGAAGGGCCTGGGGCTGTGAACATTGGTTGGCAGAACTAGGAATGAGGCCAAGTTTGCAGAAGAGAAGATTTAGGCTGCACATGCTAGAAGTTTTTAAGTTCTCAAAGGGTTGACAAATATTTGATTTGTTCTGCTTAGCCGGAGAGGGTCGAATAAAGCTGCCTTGGAGGTGGCGGGTTCCCTTGCATTGGACATCTTCCAGTGGAAGATAATGTGGGATCGCTTGTCAGAGATGCATGGCTGGGATCCAGAGAGGTACAGGTGGGTCCTTCCCGATTCTAAATCTATGCTCCAAAAACCTCTGAGGCTGCTTCTACCCTGGAAAGTCTGTGGTGTCTTGCTAGAGTAATTTTATTTCCCTTTAGACAGTCACTCATTTGATAGATAAGTGGCATGCTGGAAACACAGACTACCTAGATTACAGCAAGGCTTGAAGTAGCGAGGTAGGTGGCCATGAAGTGGTCTTGAGAGTCAAGGAGATGGGAGTTTGAATCCTGCTTTAGTTACTTACTAGCTGTGTGAGTGACCCTGGGCAAGTTTTTAATCTCTTGGCCTCATTTTCCTTATTTGTAAAATGGGGAAAGGAACAGCAAGCGCCTTACAGGACAGTTGCGAGGATTCAATGAGATAATATATGGAAAGCCCTCTCCAAATGCTAGCTATTATTATGATTAAAGTTTCCCATGGCAACCTCACGTTCCGGGCCATTTGGAGACCCGCAGGCAGAACAATAGTTAAGTAAATCGTTAGCAACGCAATTCTATAATGGGGCTGAAGGCCCGGACCCCCAGGACGGCATTCCAGGCAGTCCCATAAGTTTTAGGGCAGTTTTACGCTTTAACAGTTTCAGCTGCACTGACTTTGGGGACACCAAGGCCTCCCTCTCCGGGGATCGCCGCGGGGTGCCCGGGGACCCAGTATTTTAATCAGTGGCTCTCCCGGAGGGGCTTCCCCCGATGCACAAGTCTGTGAGGGATCCAAAGCCGAGAAGGACAAAGTCCCCGAACTGCGCTCGGAGGATCAACAAGATCGAGCCAAAGCCTGTAGAGGAAATAACCCGGGTAGTCCTCAGATCCCAACAGCAAGGCAGAAAAGGTCAGAAAACTTCGAGGGTCCACTCAGCAGAGGCGTCTGCGCCCCCGAAACGTCAGACTTTCCGGGGCTGCCCTCGCGTCGCCTGCCAGGATTCCGCTACGGGCCGGGCCCGGTAACAATCCACAGCGAGGAGACAAAGGTGCCCTAAAGTAGCGGCCCCGGACCCCGCCAAGGGCCGCGCCCCCCACGCCCCAGGAATCTCATCGGCCCCGCCCACAGTGGTCACGTGTCCCTCATCTTCCCGCCCCCGCCCCCACCCCCAGGCGCTCACCGCTTTCCTAGATCCTTAGTCTCGGCCAGGGACGCTTCTCCTGCACCTGCCCCTGCCTTCAAATTACCACCGTCACCTCTGGATCCGCCCGACTTCAGCGAGTCCGACGCCCAGCCGCCAGAGCCTCGCACGCACGCACGCGCTTGCGCAAGCGGAGGGCGGGGAGGAACCCACGCCACAGACTTCGGGTCCCCTCTTTTTTGCCTGCATTCACTCACTTCCGCTACCAACCGGCCCCACCTCGCCCCTAGCTATGGGAAGATTTGTCACAAAGAGACCGAGGCGACGTGAGATCGAGACCCCAGCGTATCCGCAAAGCGGCATCCTGGGAAATGTAGTCCGAGTTTCCCAATGGTATAATTTTCTCCATGACTTTCTTAAATCTAGAAAGCAGCAAACAAGAACACAAGCCCTGATTTGTCGCCTTGGCTCATTCCCCAGCTGTAAATGCTCACGCCGAAGATTTAACAACCAGCCCTGCCGTAGCTTCAGTCTCACTCTGACCTTTCACTGCCGTTTTTCTCCCTTCCTCCTATGGAGGCTCCCTGCTGGCCAGGCTCGGGTCCTGAAGGCTTCCCCTGAGAGCGCTCCTCTGCGGCTGCTGAGTGGTGCTGGAGGTGGGGGCCACCCCGTAGCCTGTCCTTTACCCCCGACACGGACTGACGAGGGACCCTTCTCGTTAAGGCCAAACCTTCCACTAGTCACCTCAATCGCATCCCCTCTCAGGCTTCAACAGCTGATGGCAGTCCTCCGCCCTAGTCCCTCAGCTGCTAATCATTCATTCAATTCAACCCCACTGTGAGTCCGACACCACGCTAAACTTGGGGATAAAAAAAGCGGGGGAGGCAAAAGACAGTTCCTGCCCTCAAGGAACTTACACTTTAACCGGGAAGACAACGACGCGCAAACAAGCTATGGACCGGAAAATAGGAAACAACGGAGGAAAGGCACTCGAATTGTGGGGTTGAGGAAGGCTTTCTGCGAAAAGGAGGATTTTAGTTGGGGCTTAGGCAAGGAAGTCAGAAATTGGAGAGGAGGAGGAGGGAGAACATCCCAGGCATGGGAGGCACACAAAGAAGGTCCTGGGAGCAGAGAGCTGCAATCTTGGAACAGCCAGGAAGCTGGAAGAGCACGTGCTGGGGAGGAAGGTGAGGGAAGATTGGAAATATGGGAGAGGGCAAGTCATGAAGGGCTTTGAATGCCGAAGCAGGAGAAGGAGGGGGGGTATGAGTGATATGGTCAGAATGGGGCTTTAGGCAAGCACTTTGGTAGCTGAATAGAGGATGGATTGGAATGGAGATTTTCATTGTCTCCTCTGTGGAAAAGAGGTGGAGACCATCCCTCATGGAGATCCACTCCTCACTATGAAAGTTTGGAGTCAGAAGTTATGAGCAGAAAAGACAGTTTATTTCTCTTTCATGAAAGAGGGCACCGACCCTAATCATAAGGCAAACCTAGCTTGTTGGCTTTGGCCACAAGTTCCTCCTTTCTCCATTTCCTTTCTGTCTGCCCTCCAGAAACTGGGGAGCCAAAACTTATAGACTAAAGTTTTATCCAACTAGAAACTAGGACAACCACGACTTTAACACCTATAGCTTTAGCATAGAAGCTTGGCTCCGTTAACAGGTGGCATAACCACAAATTTTCACACCTGTACCCTGCTGGTACATGCTCAGGGGCACAGCCCAGCAGAAGCAGGGGGTCCAGGTTAGGAGTTTCTGGGGATGATACTCCTGTGAGCCTGTTTGAAACTAGCACATTGCTTGGCCGGCGGCTTTTGGAAAACATATTCTGAGGGCAACACACAGTCCACTTTTCACATCTCCATCAAGATGTGAGCTCTTTGACTATAGGGACTGTTTTTGCCTTTGTGTACACAGGACTTAGCATTTTTTTTTATACTTTTTTTTTTTTAATTTTAAACCCTTAACTTCTGTGTATTGACTTATAGGTGGAACATTGGTAAGGGTAGGCAATGGTGGTCAAGTGACTTGCCCAGGGTCACACAGCTGGGAAGTGTCTGAGGCCGGATTTGAACCTAGGACCTCCTGTCTCTAGGCCTGGCTCTCAATCCACTGAGCTAACCAGCTGCCCCCTAGTCAATTCTTAATAAATTCTTGTTGATTGACTAAAACTGTTGAACTCTTTGCCCTTACTTGCTTCTCAGTCCTTTGAATTCTGGCTTTCATCTTCATCACTCAACTGAAACTGCTCTTTCCAAAGGACCATTGGTCTCTTAATGGACAATTCTAATGGACTCTTCTCAGGCCTCAGCCTTCTCGATTTCTCAGCATCTGATGTTATTGACCATCATCTTTCCTCCTAGAAACTTCTCTGTGGGTCCCAGGAAACGGCTTTCTCGTTATTTTCCTCCTGAATGTATGATTCCTCCATCTTCTTTGATGATTCTTCATCCATATCATGTCTCCTAACTGAGTATAGCCCGAGGCTCTATCCTGGGTCCATTTCTCCCTGTACCTTCTCTTACTTGGTGACTTCATCAGCTCTCATTATTTTAAGTATCATCCCATGCAGATGATTCTGAGATCTGTATAGCTTGCTCTTGTCTCTCCTGAGCTCCAATACTCTTTTATCAATTGCCTATTGCCTATTGATTTGACTACAAATTCTAGTTCTGGTGGTACCTCTCAAATAGCTTTGATATACCTCTCAATCTCATTGGTCACCTGAGTACTCTCATCTCAGATATCTGAGTAAATAACTTAGAATCTGGGGAAAAATGTAATCCAGGTCCTAAAGCCCATTGGTATGGAATTCTTTCTTCATTGGTGGAGACTGAAGTCCTGAGCCTGTGTGAGGGGCAGGGTAGACTTGGTGAAAGCAATAGAGAAGCTAGCCTAACTTCTTCAAAACATCTTTAGTCTTTTTAGGCCTCAGACATTTTCAAGAGAGAAGATGGATGGTCAATGCCAATCTAATTTTTTTTTTAAACCCTTACCTTCCGACTTAGAATTAATTGATTCTAAGGCAGAAGAGTGGTAAGGGCTAGGCAATGGGGGTTAAATGACTTGCCCAGGGTCACACAGCTAGGAAGTATCTGAGGGCAGATTTGAACCTAGGACCTCCCATCTTTAGGTCTGAGCTGCTCAGCTGTACCCCCCCCCCCCCATCTAATTTAAGATTGTTGAGAGCAAAGATGTTAGAAAGAAGCTGACATGACAGGAGCTGACAGTCTCCATTGTGACCTTATACCTGGCTTGTTACACTAGAGACTTCCCCTTGGGTAAGATCTGGGATATCTCTCAATTAAGCTATGATCTTGCTCCCAAAGAAAGAGCTCCTTCACTCTGTACTTTGTATTGCCTATCTGTGTTGTCTGGTGTATACATACATACACATATATATTTATATTTATATATTGTTGTTCAATCATTTTGGTCATGTTTAATTCTTTGTGGCACCAATTGGGGTTTTCTTGGCAAAAATCCTGGAGTGGTTTGCCATTTTCTTCTTTAGCTCATTTTACAAATGAGAAAATGGAGGCAGACAGGCTTAAGTTTGATGTGGGGATAAGATTAAGGTCCTGTCCAAAAAACTGAATCTCAGATGATCTCCATGGTGAAGGAAGAAGCTTTATTAAGAGGAATAAGGTGGTAGAGTAGTCCTGGTGATGGAAAAAAGCTTGGTGATGGAAAGGCCCAGAGAGGTGTTCAGGAATGCTTTTTATCTTGATTAGTTACTAAGGAAGGGGTCATTTGTTTGAGTGGTTGTTGCCTTATCCCTTCCCAAGTAAATGATGTCACTTTACCCATAGCTCACTTTAGCCTGTGTGGCTTTATCCATGATTCACCTTGTTTACCCAGTGGGCAGTGGGTTGGTGAAAACCACAAGACAAATGGGATATGAATGATATGTTAAACACCTGGGAGCAACTTTCGGTCAAATTTTGATAGTTCCAAGCAGAATCCAGAGAGGGAAGGTCCCTAGTCCACTGTACCTATGCTGATTGGTGGGTACAGGGCTCCTGCCTACATCCTTAGAGCAACCTGTCAACATCTGTACACTGGCTGGTCAGCATGGTACCCAACATCAAGCTGACTTGTCCGAGTAGTAAGTGTCTGAGGCCAGACTTGAAGTCAGGAAGATGAGTCTTCCTGACTCCAGGATTGGCACTTTAGTTGCTGTGCTATCTTTATACATATATGTGTGTGTGTGTGGATGTATACATATATACACACATTTATAGCTGTAAATCGAATCTTTATTTCTATATACACACTTTCTATCATTTCTGTTTCATTGTGGTACTAGTCTTTGGTGGGAAGGGAATCCAGCCTTAGATGTAGTTTGGGATTCGGCTTTCCCCAATTAATGAATAGCAATAGGGAGCTTAGCTTGAACCTGAAACCTCCATCTCCCTAGGCACAGATATAATTATCTTTGACAAGAGCAGAGTGGACCAGCTTCTAGCCCCTCCCAGCTTTTCCTGCTTCTCCTGCTGGCAGGAATTAAAGTCCCCCTTTATTCTCAATCCCTCCCCACTAATCCATCCATCAGTCATGCCATCATTAGACGAACCCTGAACTAGGTTGGAAGCAACATTAAATGTCATCTAGTCCAACCCTTCCTTTTATGGGTGGGAAGATTATGATGGCAGCAGCTGCGATTCAAACGTGGCTCTTATGGCTCCAAGTCAGAGTTTTTCCCATGGCAGCAGGCCGCCCCTCAACTCTTGTCTTCTCAAAAAAAGAGTGGCTGCTTTATAACACTTTCTTTATAACAAAAAATTCTGACAGAGGTCTAATTACTCAAATATACAAGGAGTTAAACCAATTGTATAAAAAATCAAGCCATCCCCCAATTGATAAATGGGCAAGAGACATGAATAGGCAATTTTCAGATAAAGAAATCAAAACTATCAATAAGCACATGAGAAAGTGTTCTAAATCTCTAATAATTAGAGAAATGGAAATCAAAACAACTCTAATGTATCACCTCACACCCAGCAGACTGGCTAAAATGATAGTAGGGGAGAGTAATGAATGTTGGAGGGGATGTGGCAAAATTGGGACATTAATGCACTGCTGGTAGAGTTGTGAACTGATCCAGCCATTCTGGATGGCAATTTGGAACTATGCCCAAAGAGCGATAAAAGAATGGCTGCCATTTGATCCAGCCATACCATTGCTGGGTTTGTACCCCAAAGAGATCATAGATAAAGAGACTTGCACAAAAATATAGCTGTGCTCTTTGTGGTGGCAAAAAACTGGAAAGCAAGGGTATGCCCTTCAATAGGTGAATGGCTGAACAAATTGTGGTATATGCTGGTGATGGAACACTATTGTGCTAAAAGGAATAATAAACTGGAGGAATTCCATGTGAACTGGAAAGACCTCCAGGAATTGATGCAGAGAGAAAGGAGCAGAGCCAGAAGAACATTGTACACAGAGACTGATACACTGTGATAAAATCGAATGTAATGAACTTCTGTACTAGCAGTAATGCAATGATCCAGGACAATTCTGAGGGATTTATAGTAGAGAACGCTATCCACATTCAGAGGAAGAACTGCAGGAGTGGAAACACATAAGAAAAACAACTGCTTGAACACATGGGTTGATGCGGACATGATGTAGACTAGAAATGACCACAGCAATGTAACTATCAATAATATGTAAATAAGTCTTGATTGACCACACGAGTTAAAACCAGTGGAAATGCAAGTTAAATGGGGAAGGGGGGTTGAGGAGGGTTTGAGGGGATGAAGGGTAAAGTAAAAACATGAATTATGTAACCATGGAAACTTTTTCTAAAAATTAAAAATTAAAAAAAAAAGAGTGGCCACTTTTTGTTGAGTAAAGCTCCACCTTTTTTTCTCGGCCTTTCAGACCCTTTGCCATCCCACACCTCCCCCTTCTGCAAGCTCGTAAAGAATGAGGGCATTCCTTTTCAGCCTCCCATCCACCCAGAGAACCTCCGGTTCTCCCCTGGCAGCGGGGCTTCCTTAAACTTTTGGTGGGATTCCTTTGCGTCGTTTAACTCCCACCCACTTCTCTAATTCCCTTGTCAGGGATCCCGGCGCCTTTCCCTTCTGGGGTGGGTGGGGGTCGGGGGGTGTCCTATCAGCGAACACGTGATAAGCCGCCCCCAGGGGGTGGGGAGGGGGCCCACAGGGACAGCGCCTATTCTGAGTCTTCAATATGGAGCCTTCCGCATAGTAGACACTTAATAAGTATTTGGTGAAGTAAATGGAACCTTTTCCCCCAAACAATGTTCCTGGCCCTGCCGCAGTTCCTCTTTCTGCACACTTAATTGGAATACGTACTTTTCTGTGAACTCCATTTCCCAGAATCCTTCAGGTTGTGTTCTCTTCTACGCCTCCATTTCCCAGAATCCCTGAAGAGTAATTGACCGGCCCAGGGATCCCCTCACCTGGTCCTGGGGCTTCGGCCTGAGCATTGCGCTGAGGAGCAGGTGTCCGGGACTGGGCAGGGCGGGGGAGGGGCCTTCGTTCCGAGGCTGCTGGGCCAGAGCTTGGCAGGGACTCGGGGCTGGTGACCTGCACGTGTGAGTGTGTGGGCTTGCCGTCGGGCTTGGGTGGGATTGGCTGTGGGTGGGTGGGTGTGAGAGGGAGGGGAAGGGGCTCTGAGACACTGGGGGAGAGCAGGGCGCTCTTCGAACAGATCCTCTTCTGTCTGTGTGATGGGAGCCCGGGGGTCTGGCCACCGGAAGGAACCTGGAGCTCTGTCCCAGGTACTGGAGCCAGGGCTTCGTGCCTGTCTGAGGGCTGGGCTCTGAGCGTGCAGGACGGGGTGGGGCCTGGAGGTCCGGGGGGAGGAGGTTGGGGGTGCGATCAGGAGGTGGCTTCGGGAGTCGGTCAAACAAACACTTACCAAGTGCCAGGACTCTGCCAAGAGCCGGGGATAGATGAAGTCCTCGGGCTGCGCCTCTCCTAAGGGGAGGCAACAGGTCAATCACTGGGCACTTCCCGGTGTTCTGTAGCATCTGGATATGTTTGTATACGTTTGTATTTGTGGAGATACAGTAGACACTCCCCTCCGATGGGAGCTGAGCCTTGAAAGAAGGCAGAGAACTAGGGCAGGGAGCCCTGAGGAAGGAGCCATCTGGAACCTATACTAACAATAACAGTAGTTAGTGTTCATGTACCTTCTGTATAATCTACTTTGTCTTCTCGGCAACACTGGGAGGCAGGTGTTATCCTTACCCCCACTTTGCAGATTAGAAAACCGAGGTTCAGTAACTTGCCCAGAGACTCAAATTAAAGAAGTGTCTAGGCAGCATTTGAACTTGGGGCTTTCTGACCCCAAGTTGAACACTTGGTTCACTATATCATTTAGCTATCTGTCTGCCACTTTTATTCTCTTTCTTCCTTTGGGCAGTCTTCCTCTCCTGGGCACACCCCTCCCCCCCCAGATGCCTAGGGCTAGTATCCACTGTAGCTCTGGTCTATGTGTATACTGGGTAAATGACTAGGGCACCATCCTGGAAGATGGTTTCATGCCTAGTTGCATGTCCAGTTTGTCAGCAAACATCTATGAATCACCTTGCCAGGATCCTAAGAATAGTAGAAGGGCCCTCAAAGAGCTCACAATCCCCCTGTGCAGAGAGTGGGGTTAGACTGGCTCTGGGCAGGGCCCTGGGCTGGAATGTGTGACTGTCAACTTTTGCCAAAGGTTTGGGGCTGTTTGCTGGGCCTCCTCTCTGACAGTCCTTTGTCTCTGGCCCCCAGTCCCCTGAAAGTGAGTCCACAGAGCACCAGTGATCCAACTCTGCAGAAAGGTGGAGGGATTAGAAAGTAGCTGGACCTTCAGTAAAGACATCTATGGAAGGAGCTTTGAGGGGTGGAGAGAGGCCCCATCATAGGGGCTTGGGGGAAAGGATTTGAAAAAGGCCCAGCATTAAGACCGGCATTGAGGAGGGGCAATCACAGAGGCCTCCTGGTACCTGATGCTTGAAGAGACAGGTGAGACTACCTGGGATTGGGGCCTCCTGATTCTCCTTGCCTCAAACACCATTCACAGGGCCCCAGACTTAGAGCTAAAAGGGACTTTAGAATTCTTCACCTCCCTTTCAAGCCCCCCCCCCCCATCCTGGTTCTCTTTTCTCCACGGGGGAGGGGGGGGCCAAGGCTGTCTGAGTCCAGTTATGTCCAAGTGCTATGCCTCAAGCTGAGCAGGGCAGTCTTGTTGTTCCTGCTCTCTCTGGGTCCCACAGAACTATACTCTTATGATGTAAGAGAGGGAAGAGCAGGCCTCCATCGCTCAGTGAATGAAGGCAGTGGAGATGGCTCAGTGGGTAGTGTGCTAGCCTTAGAGACAAGGAGACTTGAGTCTGAATCCTGCCTCTGATGCTTCTTACCCATGTGACCTTCTGTGGTCCTTCTGTGACCGAGTCACTTCCATGGAACGCATGAACAAAGTCTTTTAAGGGCAGTGTTCCAATATAACTGGTTTCCTTTGTAATCCTATGCACCTCGAGACGTGAGTGTGAGGAGTGCACAGGCTGCAGCAGACTGATTGCCCAGGTGCAGGGCCCTAGACTAGAGGACCTTCTCCCTGCTAGGTCCCAGGCTATGTGCCCTTAGACAAAGCACTTAATATCTCAGTGCTCTAGACAACTCTCTTAGGACTGGCAGAGGCTGAGTATTTGCTCCAGGTAGGATCCTCAGTGGGAGCTTCTGTCATGAGTGAAATCACGGGTTTTCCCCCCTCTACCCCCACTCCAACAATGAAGCAACTGAGGCACAGAGACTCTGAGTCACCCCCTTGGTACCCCCAGGACATAGCGGGAAGTGCTGTGAACTGGGAACCTGCCCAGCTGGGCCCGGGAACCATCATGGTGATCCGAGGGGACCTGGTGAGGCCTTTATGATGCCTCCCTCTGGAGGGACCATGGGGCTCCCCGCTGGCTGGTGTGGGGGGGACATGCACCCTGGTGAGTCTGGGATCTGCCCTGCAAGACTGAATTTTTACCTCCTTTCTCCCCCGCCCAGCCCTGGTTTCTCAAGCTTTTCCCTTCCGCAGAAGAGAAGAGTGAAGGAGGAGGTAGAAGGAGTGACTTCTGGATGCCTGATGGCTGGGTCCCAGGTGGGTTAGGCTTTTTTGCCTCTTCTGAAATGACTGTCTTATTTCTCAGGCTTTTCTTTGTCCTTGGCTGACACTCTGCAGTCAAGTCCAATATAAGTCCTGCCACTCTGTATTCTCTTTCCCAAATGGAAACATCTGATTTAGGAAGACTCATCTTCCTGACTTCAAATCTGGCCTCAGATACTTAATACCTATGTGACCTTGGCCACGTCACTTCACCTTGTTTGCCTCGGTTTCCTAATCTGTAAAATGAGCTGGAGAAGGAAATGGCCAACCACTCCAGTATCTCTGCTGAGAAAATCCCAAGTGGGATCATGAAGAGTCAGACACGACTGAAATGACTGAACAACCAATATACATAAAGTCATGCAAAACATTTTTCTTTATTAGCCACATTATTAATAATTTTCCTAAGACTTTTTGTCTTAGTAACAACTCTTAAGACAGAAGGAAAAGGACTAGGCAATGGCAGTTAGGTGACTTGCCCAGCATCACACAGCTTGGAAGTATCTGAGGCCAGTTTTGAACCCAGGACCTCCTGACCGCAGGACTGAATCTCTATCCACTGAGCCACCTAGCCTCCCTGACATTGTTAACTTCTTAAACTCTTTTCTTTAACCATATTTATTTAGTTTTAGCTTGGCCTCGCTTTCACTTGGCATTCTGGGATTGGGTAGATTTTTTTTTCCATTTTTTTTCCCTGCTAAGATTCCCCCCCGAATTTGTATATTTTCTTTTTCCTTGGAAATAACCCCTTTAAAAATGTATTATCTTCCCCAGTAGAATATATGTTCCTTGAGAGCAGAGACTGTCTACTTGTATTTATATTCTCAGGACTTAGCACAGTTTCTGGCACATGGTAAGCTTTATTTTGTGTCGACTTGATTAGAAAAAATACTTTTTTTGTGGTCTTCTAGAGGGTATGAGAAAAGTAAACAAAAGGAAAGTGGGGAAAGAGGTTACTGGGATATGGTGGCAGTGCTGGAAATATGGGGACAGGAAATTCGGGACTGGGTGAATTCCTAAATCCAGGGAAGTTGGGAATGCCACATTGTTACCCAGAAATACTGAGTATTTCAAAGACACACGAAATGTATGAGTTAAGCTGTTTCCTCCCAGCCCCACTCATGTTAGCTTTGATTATTCTGGTTTGTTTCTGTTACGTTAGTTGATGTAAAACAGTACATCATGGGTTAATTTTTTATTCCTTTAGTAATTGGTGATGTTGAACGTTTTTCAATTTTCAATTTAAATTTCAATTCAATATTTATAGCCAGGTAACTCAGTGGACAGAGCCCTGAACCTGGAGTTAGGAAGACTTGAGTTCAAATCTAGTCTCAGATACGTAAAAGCTGGGTGAACCTGGGCAAGGCACTTAAACACTGCCTCAGTTTTCTCAACTGTAAAATGAGGATAATAATAGCAACTGTGAGAGATAAAAAAAAAATCTCTGGGTCATCATTTGGAGCCGAAGGTCCAAACTTTAATTGTGGTAAATTAAAGCCGGAGATCTCACCACATCCAACCCATGGCAAAGACCCACATAGACATCCAACGATATGTTTTATTGGATTTTGACAGATAATTAGTGTAAGCCATTAACACGGCAGAAGATACATAGGATGTTAAGAAACATGTAATCATGGTTGGTAACAAGGGTGGGAATGTTGGATATGAAGACATGAGTTCAAGACAAGGTCAGGATAAGAAAGCTTAATTAATCCTCCAGAACAATCATACTACTTTGGTCAAAGTAACCTCTCTTGGCCATGATGCCCTGGGGAGCCTGGACACGCCAAGGTTGTCTTCATATGATCTCATCAGGCCAGCCGTCCACTCACCGTGTTTCCCAACGAATCCAGCTCCTTCGCTGTGGGCTTCAGCTTCTTTAGATCACCACACAGACCCGAAGTTCTCGTTCCTCACCAGAAGCTCGTAGTTGCTCTAATATGCCAAACTATATCCTCTCTAACACTACGGTTAATATTCTGTTATTATAATAGATATCTTATACACAGTACAATAACTGGGTCTAACTCTAAAAATTATCATTGCTGTTACATATCTAAAGGATTATATGTGATCCCTTGGTTCATGATCAATCATATAAAGGCAATAAAATAATTTTCTTTTCCCACCTACCTCCTAGAGTTGTGAGGCTCAAACGAGGTAATATCCACAAACCATTTAATAAACATTAAAGCATTATTTATAAAAATGCTAGCTATTGTTATTATTACTAGGTCAGTTTCTTAATTTGTCGACTGACTGCCCTTTGGCCCATCATCCATTGTGATTAGATACCATACTTATGGATTTGTATCAATTGCCCATAAATTCTACAAAATGAAGTGTTTATTATTCATATACAAGAGGAATAATTTTCCATTTGATTTTTTTATTTAAAAATTTTTCCTGGGGGCAGCTGGGTAGCTCAGTGGATTGAAAGTCAGGCCTAGAGACGGGAGGTCCTAGGTTCAAATCTGACCTCAGATACTTCCCAGCTGTGTGACCCTGGGCAAGTCACTTGACCCCCATTGTCTAGCCCTTACCACTCTTCTGCCTTGGAGCCAATATACAATATTGACTCCAAGACGGAAGGTGAGGGTTTAATTAAAAAAAATTTTTTTTCCTGCCTTTCATCAGACAGCTACTCTATGTAATTGAATCTATTAATCTTATCCCCCCCAAAATTATTTTCTGTTTCTTTATGTTAAAATTTATTGCTAGACTTTGTTTCGATACATCTATTGCTTCTAGATAAATAATTCCCTGAATCCATAATACTCTCCACTTGAAGAAAACTGATCAGAAAAATTATCCCAAGTAATTGATAGTCCATGTAACTTTTTTTAAACCCTTACCTTCCATCTTGGAGTCAATAGTATGTATTGGCTCCAAGGCAGAAGAGTGGTAAGGGTAGGCAATGGGGATCAAGTGACTTGCCCAGGGTCACTCAGCTGGGAAGTGTCTGAGGCTGGATTTGAACCTAGGACCTCCCATCTCTAGGCCTGGCTCTCAATCCACTGAGCTACCCAGCTGCCCCAGTCCATGTAACTTTGAACTCTTCTTGTGTACCATTTGGGAACAGAAAGGATGTATGTTTCAGATTCAGTTATCTAGACCAGCCATTATACTTGTATTTTATTACAATACAGTAAAAATTTAAAAACACTAAAAGGCGACTGAATTCATGTTAGATACAAATGAATTGAATTGACGTGGCGTGATGTGACAATTGTAATGACACGAATTCATAAATTGCCTTTTAGTGCTTTTATAATCTGACACTATTGTAATAAATGCGTACAAATCTTATCTCTTTTATTCCTCACAATAAACCTGTGTGGCAGGTGCTATTATAATCCCCATTTTACAAATGGGTAAACTGAGTCAGAGTGGTTAAGTAACTTGCCCTGGGTCACATAGCTAGTAAATGTCTGAGGCAGGATTCAAACTCAGGTCTTGTTGATTCTCCTGCTCAGTGTGCTATCTACTTTGCATTAGCAATCCGATTCAAAACAAAACAGCCATATTGCTCTCAAATCTTGAGCTGTTTGATAAAGCCAAATGCTTTGGCTATAAGAAACAATCAGGAGTCCCCTCTGCACACAAATGGCAGTCTGGGTCTTGCTGGAAGACCTCCTCCAGGGATGGGGAGCTTACTACCTTCTGGGAAAGGCTGTTTTACTTTTGGATCGCTATGCTGGGTAAGGAAGCTTTTCTTTGCTCTCGACTTAAATGCCTCATTGCGAGTTTGACCCTGGGGATCTGCCCTTTGGATCAAAGCGAGTCAGTCTCCATGGGATGGCCCTTCAGATACTTAGAAGACAAAATCACACCTTCCTTGAGTTTTCTCTTTTTTGTAGTCAGCATAACCTGTTCCTTCCACCAATCCCCATTTGTCCCATCATCATCCTTATGGCCTGCCCCATCTCTGCCCTTTAAATAAAAATAATAGCTAACATTCTGCAATGCTTACTGTGTGCCAGACACTGGGTGAAGCACTTTCCCAGATATGATCTCATTTGATCCTCACAGCCATCCTGGCAGGTAGGTGCTGTTATCCCCATTTTGCAGGTGAGGAAAGTGAGGCAAATGGTAGTTAAATGACTTGCCCGGGGTTCTACAGTAAGTGATCAAGGCCAGGTTTGATCTCGGACTCCAGTCCTGACTCTCTACACTGTGTCACCTACCTAAAAATCCTAGGAATCCTCAAAGGTCCTCTAACCACGGCCCCACTGATGAGTTACTGGAAGAAGGGAAGATGGGCACTGTGGATACCTGGTAGAAAGGAGGGAGTGGTTTGAGGTCACAGTCATTAACATCCAGAGGAAGCACAAACCTCACCTGCAAATCTATGATTTACGGCCTCATAAGCTGGTAAAAGGGCTTAATACATGCTCATTGACCGATTGTTCCCCAAACCTTGAGATCAGAAATGGAGAGTGATTTATCTAATTAGAAAATAGTGCAAGAAGGGAATCACTGGAGTTTGAGGTGGAGAATGTGGACGACATGGTTAAACCTTTAAGGAAAAGTCTGAGGCTGGATTTGAACTCAAGTCTTCCAAACTCCAGACCAAGCACTCCATCTGCTGTGCCACCCAAATGTTTGCTCTTTCAGGAGTCTGTGACGTTCCAGGATGTGGCTGTGGACTTTACCCGGGAGGAATGGGGGTGCTTGGAGCCGGCTCAGAAGGACCTGTACAGGGACGTGATGTTGGAGAACTATCAGAACTTTGTCTCCCTTGGTGAGGACGACTTGCCCCTGTGAGTGGGCCTCTGGCCATTGGAGAGTCAGAAACATTTCTGAAGTCCCTGCTATGGGCAAGGAAGGTGCTAGCTGTTGAGGCAAAGACAGAAACAAAACATCACCTTCAAGGAATTTTCATTTGATTTGTGGGATACGACACAGACCAAGATCTACCCAAAATGTTCAGCAGCGCCATATCGTTTCCCATAGCAAACCTAAAACATGATTCGGTTTACAGAAACCTTATTGGCTTTAGCATAGAACACAAAATTCCCAGCCCAGACTTTAGAGTCAGCCCTACACATTAGGGCCACCACCACTTTTCCAGACTAATTTCATTATATGCTCTTTCTATACCAATCAAATCAGGCGGCTAGTGGTACCTATGGCGTATCATTCCATCTCCTGCTTCCAAGTCTCTCTATGACATCTCTATGGCCACCTCTTAGAATCTGCAGCTCCCTTCAAAGGGGCTACAAGGAGTCCCTGCCGATCCCTCCCATTGGCAGTGCCCATTTCTCTCTACGGTCATTTCTATAATTTTATATTAACATCTTGATCTGTGCCATATCCAAGGTAGAACAGCAGTAAAGGCTAGGCAATGGGGTTGAGTTACTTGTCCAGAGTCCCCCAGCTAGGCAGTGTCTGAGGCCACATTTCTAGCCCTGGCTCTCCATCTACTGAGCCATGTAGCTGCCCCCTAGGGATATTCTTTTTTTTTTTAATTTAAATTTAAATTTATTTATTTAGAAAAATTTTTTCTATGGTTCCTTGATTCATGTTCTTGCTCTCTCTCCCCCCACCTCCCCCACGCCCCATAGCCGATGCACATTTAGGGATAGTCTTTTTTTTTTTAACCCTTAACTTTGGTGTGTTGTTTCATAGGTGGAAGAGTGGTAAGGGTGGGCAATGGGGGTCAAGTGACTTACCCAGGGTCACACAGCTGGGAAGTGGCTGAGGCCGGATTTGAACCTAGGACCTTCTGTCTCTAGGCCTGACTCTCAATCCACTGAGCTACCCAGCTGCCCCCTAGGGATAGTCTTAAAGGGGTCAAATCCCCTCATTTCTTAGAGTCAGGGAATGTCATGTTGATGCTCCCTTTTGATTTTTGTCATTTTATTTCTAGAACCTAGTGGGGTACCTGGTACATACATAGTAGGCATTTAAGAAATGGTGGTTGAACTGAATTTCTAAGTGAAAATCTCTCTCATAAGGTCTTAGTATTCTCTACTTCATGCAATCTGTGATTCAGGTAAATTGGGCTCTGAATATTCTTCCACGTAATCCTCCATGCCTTTGCACAGTCTTCCCCTTGTGCCTGGAATTTACTTCCTGCTCACCTCTGTTCCTTTGAATCTCTACAGAGTTTCTTTGAAAGGTCAAGTGCTTTTTTTCTGGCCCTCTCCAGCTACTAGTGCCTCTCCTTCTGTATCTTGTATTTGCTTTAAAAAAAAGTTTTATCTTTATTTTATTTTAACGACAATTGTATTTTCTTTGTATGTCCTTATAAATCTACATGCTGTCCCCTCCTCTAGAGCCTGTTTCATTTTTCTCTTTGT
>NC_058132.1:12224950-12263466 GCF_016433145.1 Gracilinanus agilis | reverse complement strand
TCTCTCTCTCTCTCTCTCTCTCTCTCTCTCTCTCTCTCTCTCTCTCTCTCTCTCTCTCTCTCTCTCTCTCTCTCTCTTCAACACAGACCTTCTGTCTTAGTATCAAGTCTAGGGCAAAAGCTAGGGCAAAGTCATGTGACTTGTACAGGGTTACACAGGTAGGAATTTCTAAGTACAGATTTGAATTCAGGTCCTCCGAACTCCAGACGTGGAGCTCTATCCACTGTGCTACCTAGTTGCCCCTAAAGGAATATCTCTTGAGATACAAATTAATTACCATGGATTAGATAGTTCCAGGTTATATTAATTATATTGCTTTGGGATAGGATCACCTTAGTTAGTCATTCTGAGTTAGAGGAGTCTGTGAACATCTCTTAGCTAACTGCAGTCTGGATTACAGAATTTGAGAGTTGAAAGAGACCTTAGACACCACCTGGTTTAATTCATACTTGGACATGAATTTTCACTATATTGTACAAAATATATTTTTAGAAATAATTTTATTTATTTTATTTTTTCAGTTCCAAATTATCCTCCTCCTTTCCCCTGCCCAATGAGAAGGCAGAGAAAACAAAATCTATGACTAATTTATATAGTCATGCAAAATACATTAAAAAAATTTTTTTAAACCCTTCACTTCTGTGTATTGGCTCCTAGGTGGAAGAGTGGTAAGGGTGGGCAATGGGGGTCAAGTGACTTGCCCAGGGTCACATAGCTGGAAAGTGTCTGAGGCTGGATTTGAACCTAGGACTTCCCATCTCTAGGCCTGACTCTCAATCCATTGAGCTACCCAGTTGCCCCCTTGTATGGTATGATTTTGAAGCCTATCACTGTCTTGGTTGCCTTCTGAACATTCTCTAGTTAGTCAGCCTCTTTCCTAAAATGTGGCACCCAGAAGTGAATGGGAAACTTTAGGTGTGGTCTTATCTGGGCAGAGTACAGTGGGACTATTATTCTTTTAGTTTCCACTTTCAGAATCAATGATTTTTTTAAAAAAGATGGGTGTATTTGGCACGATAAATGTATGCAGCTTTATCTTCTAGCTTAAAAACTAGAAGAGAAAATATCTTACTGAACATTAGGAAATTAATTCTTCAGAGAACTCCCAAAATATAATTAATAATGGAAAAACCAGATTATCAGAGAATTCTTCATTCTAGAAAATCTCTAGAGATGTTATGAATGACATCCTATGAATGACAACACATCCTTAATTTTACTTTTTTACTTTTAATTTTTTAAGTTAAATTTAATTTGTTCACTTAACAAATATTTTTTTCTCTTGTACTGTCTCCCTACATGGGGAAATAAAGAAAAACAAAACCCTTTAAATAAATAAGCATAGTAAATAAAACAAATTCCCACATTGGCCATCTCCAAAAATGTGTCTCATCCTGCATATTAAACCATCAGCTCCCTATCAGGTGGACAGCATTCTTTCTCATCAGTCCTTTGAAATCATGATTACACATTATCTGGATCAGAATTTGTAAGTTTTTCCAATTTTTTAAAAATTCAATTTTATTTCATTTTCAGTTTTGTATTCTGTCCTTCCACCCATTGATAAGGTGAGAAAAGCAAAACCTTTCCTTTTTCTTGTAATATTTAAGGGAGTTTTGTAGTCTCTTTGAAGATTTAATGTCCATCACTCATTCTAGTTTTAGGATTTTCTGTTTATTTGTCTGCTTGTACACTGAGTTTTTATTGAGTTTGTTTTCTCTTGCAACATTTAGTGTTTTGACCTATTAAATTTGATAACCCTCATTACTTCCTTTTTGATTCCTCCCCCTTTGCTGGTGGGTACATCTTAGTGAGGAGGTTGCACTGGGGAAATTGGGATTCACTGACTTGTGTACCTGTCCTGAGCAGCCTCTGAAGGAACAAGACTGTCTTCTTTCCTTTGGGCCTGGCACATTCATTCATGCTGGGCCCCAGTACTATACTTCTCCTTTGGGGATGGTCAGTTTGTGTATCTCTATAAAAAGCTGAGAGGCTGGTGAAGGAGGAGAGCCCAGGGAGTCCTTTAAAAGTTATTGTTCTCCAGTGCTAATTCCTAAGGATTTTACCTTGTCTGAGTTCTCAGATGAATGAAAAAGGATTTATTAAATGCTTACCATGTGTAGTTACGGTGCTAAACACCAGGGATACAGACACAAAAAAGACCAAGTCCCTACCCTCAAGGAGCTTACATTCTGATTAGAGAGACATGTACAGTAAAAGGAGCATACAGGACACATTTGGAATTGGTGAGAGGCCTTAGAGGGGAAGACCCAAGCAGTTGGGAGGAGGGAGACAGCCTCCTGCAGCGGGTGATAAGAAGATTGAGCTAAATCTTGAAGGAAGGCGAGGTTTCTAAAAGGATGAAGAAAGAATTCTAGGTATGAGAGGAAACCACTGCCAATATAGATGGCAGATCATGTGGGAGTAACAGGAGTTGGCCGGTGTAAAGCTCATAGCAGAGAGCACTAGGTAAGCAGATTGGAAAGTTGGGGGAAAGTCCAGGGTGTGGACAGCTGTTGTGCTTTAACATGTTTTAATTCACATTTTTTATTTTTATATCACCTAAATTTCTTGATGTTTCTCTCCCTTTTCCTTCTATTTCCTTTCAATTTCTATCTATTCCTTACAATAAAGAATAGAAGGAATAAAAAAAGTTAAGAAACCTAACCAACATAGTAACTAGCAGGAAAAAGTTTGATGCTATGAGTAGGGTTCTACATTCATGAGTTGTCCATTTCTGCAATGAAATGAAGGTGGGTGTCTTGTGAAGAGCATTGAATGCCATCAGAAGTGTTTGTTTTCAATTCCAGAGATAATAGGGAGCCACTGGAGTTTCCCAAGTACAAGGAGAGGTGACATTGTCAGACATTCATTTTAGGTAAATCACTTTGGTAGCTGAGTGAAGGATGGATTAGATCGAGCAGAAACTTAAAGTCCATCGGAAAGCTATTGCAGTCCAAATGAGAGGTGATGAGGACCTAGAGCCTGACCTGCTGACTCAGTCTCTAGGCCCTTATTATCTATGGCTTCCTTCCACCTCAGGCTCTCATCTCAAAGTCATGCCCTTGATCTCATTGTCACTCATAGAGCTGCTCTACCTCCATGACCCAGGGTACAACTTGCTGTTATTCTACTTCTACCGTGGCTCAATTTTGGCAGAACTTGGTTTTTCTTCTCACTTCAGTTTCCAGTTACTTCAAACCCCCACTGCTCTCTCACTTCCTCACTCCTAGTCTGATTTCCCCTTCTTACCTTTGCAATCTTGACCCTATAACATATCCAACTATTCATTTAATTTTACCATGGAATCTCTTGGCCCCCTTGCACTATAGCCACCAATGCCTTGCCAGACCTCAAGCTTGGTCTAACCTTACCATTTTGCTGATCTCTGCTTCAAACGTATCTGCTGCTGAATGTAGCAGAAGCAAATCATACCAACTTGGGCCAACTGGATCCACTACAAGTTTATATTCATTTCAAATTGTTCTTATTCATATCCTAAAAAAGGTAGGAATAAATAGAACAAAAAAAGCTTCCAGGTTGGCCCAGCCTATTTGGGAAGCCCCACTTATAAAAGTCTACCATAAAAGGGGCATCATTTATTCCTTGACTGCTTTAGGAAAGGTAGGGTATATGGTGTGTTCAAGGAAGACTAGAACTTCTGGTGAGAGGGCTTACCAAGACCTTTTCAGGGTTGTTCACTCATCTTTGGTGTCCATCTGTCATCCAACTCTCACCTGGGGCTCCAAGAAGCTATTAGCATGCATGTTGGCCACATCTGGGCAAAACTATCGCAGTGGACGGGATGCCATTGGTCTTTGAAAATGATGGATTAACAACAGATTTAGGGAAGGTACAACAGGATGCAGTTATTGTCCCCTGCCCCTTCCCCATCACCAGCAAATGATTCTGATCCCTCCAACTGAAGTATTAAAGAATTTGTGTAACATTCCTCAAATTGAAATTAGGTTCCAGGATACGAGTTGTTGCCTTTAACCAAGAGCCCCTATTTTGTCTTACAATTTGGACGTTGCTTCCAGACTGATCATGGAGCATTTGGGGGAAGAGTAAGAAAAGAAGAAGGACTGGGGACAGTCTATCTTTTTGTTTTTCATTTACAAAGGAAAATTTGCTTCAAAGGGCATAATAATAAATATGCAATTATATTCCTCTAAATGTGGGGGACATAATATCTCTCCCACTTTGCATCACTTGAATCTCTGGGAAATGGAAAAGAATTGGCTTAGTTCTGTTCCTAAAGAGCACCCAAACCCAGTTCTAAATGCAAAATCCTCTAGGGTAGCCAGGAAGAGTTGCCTTGGATTCTCTCAGCTTGGCTTCCCTGCTAAGCTAGCTGGCCACACCATCCATCCCTTCAGGAGTCTTGGCTCTATGGTTGTCATGGTTACAACTCCCAGTTGAGTGGAGATCACCATGGTAACCAAAGCTGATGACATACACAGAACAGTGACCCCAGGCCTATCTCTTGGAGGTCAGCTAAGAAAGGAGAGAACCGGGGAAGGAAGCCTTTCCCTTTTCTCCATTTCAGTTCATTGCATCCACACTATGGATGAACTAGAAAGTTTACTCTCTGGACACAGCAGGAAGATGCATGCAGAAGAGAGTGGCAGAAAGACTGACAAAGTTCATCTTAAGTGGCCAAGGCTCCCTAAAAAAATCAGAAAGTTCTTTTGAAGGGCTGGGGAAAAATAGCTAGCTCTGTACTTCCAGAGGAACAGCTAGTTCTGGAATGTTCTTCTGATTAACTCAGCTGCCATTTTACTATTCAATTATACAGACCACAGTCTTAATAATATTGCCTTCACCCTCACTTTTATTCATTGCACTACAATTTCCCAATTCTCCAATCATTTTGGATACACTTAAAAAAGGAGCTTATGGTTCTCTTGTCTGTTTTATAGCAGCCATTCATGAGGCTTCTGTCCAAGGTTGGAAAATAAAGTAGCAATATCAGTCTGGGAAAATGCTTCCCCTATTCACCTTAACTATAGCTTCTCCCTCTCTTGATTCTGATCTGGGGTGCCTTACCTCTCACCTCCAGGCAGGAATTCTCGAGTTTATTCTGTATAATCAGAATCTGAACCCTAAAACTTCAATTCCCAGCATCCCACTTTCCTTCTTATCTTAAGGGCTATCTTAGGGAGGATATAAATTTTGGGTAGCCCCACCTCTCTCTCTCTTCTCCTGATTGTGTTTGGTGGAGGTGGTGTGAGGTGAGAGTCAGGAGAGTTTTACATACATGGTCTTAATTTTGTTAGACAATTAGGTTTTTGTACTTTTATTTCCCTTTTATTTCCTTTCTACTTCGAGTGATTATTAATAAACTTTATAAATATAATACTTGGAGTATTGGACATTAATTTAAATCTTACAGTCTTCTGGAGCTTTCTCCCTTCTTCCTCCTCTCTAACCAGTGAACCAATTCTTCTGCAATGCAGGAACCATCAGGCAGTTGCACCAGAGTTGAGCCTTTCTCCCACCTGCCCTGGGTCTGTATTTTTTTTTTTTTTTGGTCTTTGCATCTCTAGCTTGACACCTAGTAGCTGCTTAATAAATCCTTGTTGGTTGGTTGATGATGGCAGTTCTCCTCAGTGGTTTCTTTCTGCCTTTTGAGGGATGCCTGAACATGAGCATTATTATGGGGGGCAGTGTGATACAGGGAAAAAACTCTGCCTCTAGCGCAGAGCTCTTGGTTTTCTGTTCGACTTTGGACACTATTTGGGTGATTAATCTTCTTGAATTCCAGTTTCTTGGTCTATAAAGTGACTGAGTTGGATAGGAAGGGATAAGCATTTATACAGCGCCTACTGTGTACTGTTACGATTAAAAATAATAAAGACTGATATAAATATAGAAATTAGTAGTTTAATTAAAGCCATGGCCATGCTGGTAAAATATATATAAGACTTTTATCTTTTATATTTACCACTGGAGCCCATCTTCTAGCCAGCCCTCAGGAAGGTCAAGAGGCCTTACTTTTGGTTCTCTTCCCATTTAAACTTTGGGCATCCCCACGCCCAAAGAACTGGAAACCAGAAACCCATTGGACCACGGGAAATGTAGGTTGATAGTCCCCACGTGTCCATAGAAAATATATATATACTTTTAAATGGCATCTCCCAAATTCCAATTATACAATTCCCCCTGAGATCCAGCAAAAAAAAAGGTTGGTCCTTTTTCTTTGCTGGATCTGTAAACATAGACAACTTCTAAATTTTAGGAATTTGTGGAATTAAAAAAATAGATGAACGAATGGATAAAATTAGCTGCGTTGACAAAAAACCAATTTGGGGGCAGTCCCCTATTGGCATAACATGTACAATTAAAACAATACATTCAATTCAAATTCAACTCCCCATAATTTCAATTAACTGCACACCAAGGTTCAAATTTTGGTCTTCATGGTACAGTGAAGGCTTTTCAGGCATCTTCATGGTGTCTTCACCAAACAGGTTCATCGTCTGGATTCTGGGGAGATGGCAAGATTCTTATCCTGAAATTATTCTCAAAAGAATTTAAACTAAACATTATAAATTATAAAACATACATTTTCTTCTGAGAATTATACAATTCCCCCTGAAATTACTCCTGAAAGAGTTAAATATACATATATTTTGACATTATCGAATTTTAAAAAACTTAACACACATCCCCCCTGAGGTAAATTCTAAACACACCTTTTTTTTTTTTTTTAAAGGGTACCTCAGGTCAGCTAAGGATGAGTGGCTGAATTGCGGGGTTTGTATGAAATCAATTGGCAAAATACAGAGAATAAAATTCAAGAAAAAAGAAGAAAAAATTAACTTGTGAATGAAATGTAAAATGTGCAAAAAATGTAGGGGAAATAAACTTATAACAGGCTTTTGAAACAAGGCCCAATGAAAAGGGATTTAAGCAGTTTGCTATTTCCCACTTAGGGCCAGGACTTAAGGGAAATGTCTCTCTCTGATCTGATTTGCCATTAACTTTTCAGGGAAGTGAGCCAAATAAATAACCAATCTTAGGTGCTGGCCTAGGAATTTAAGTTGAGAGGACCCATGTCCTCTAAAGTTTTAGAAAAGACTGGGACTCCAGGACTCAAACCCCAATTTCCAAGCCCTAAAGTATTGGCACAGAACTCCTGCAATCCATGCAGATCTTTTAGTCAAGTCTCTGACCATGTGCTTTCTTAGCACAAATTAACAGCTTTATGTTCCCTTCTCCTGGAATCAGACAGAAAGGCATTAAATCACAGTCCCATATTCTCAGTCTCAGGCTCAGGTATTTGCATTAAGCTTATATTGCTATAGAATCAGAAAAAGGATAAATAATGATTATATATGTACTTCCAGTATAAGATGAGAAAAAGGAAAAATCAATTGCTCTAATTAAAAAAAATGTTTTAAAAATTAAAAAAAATATATATATATAGCTTAGAATTAGAAGGGTTATGTTACCCAAAAATGAGAGTTTCTGTGAGAGAAAATGGATCTTACAAATAGCAGATTCACAATGCACATTCAAATAGAGTACCATAATTTCCAATAGCACATTTTAAAACAATAAACAATGATGTTTAAAAATCATATACTTGTTACAACTTTTAAATCTTGGCTAAGAGTTTCTCAACAAACTCTGTTATTGCTTCCATAGCAAAATCTGATATTTAAAAAAAGAAACCTTCTGGTCTAAATTATTCTCAGATAAGAATATAGAGGAGCTCCTTGGCTTCCTGTTTTAAAAACAATCCCGGGTAGGAAATTTTTTGCTTCTACCCATTTAAGGCAATAATTTCTCTTATAATAAAATATATAAAAGCTTTATCCTTTAAGACAACAATTCTTAAGGATTTAAAGTAAAAGTTAAAAAGATCTCTTGTAAAATTACAAGTTAATACTCAAGGCATGGAAACTTCCAAGGTTCTATACAATTACTAAGACAGAATAAATTTTAAAAGACATGTGCTCTATAAATCCAGTATACATAAGGCAATTTACAACTTTAAAAATGTGTAGGAAATATAATGTGAGTATCAGATTAACAAGCTGGTCAAAACCTCTTACCAGTTCTAATAGATTTTTCTCATTATTTGGGAGTTACAATAAAATCACAAATAGAATTAATCTAGCAGCCACAAACTTCATTAACTTAAAATGATTCAGTGCAACAGGAAAATCAACGAAATAAGCAAGATTAATTTACAAAACTAATTAGCAAAATACAGTAAGATACAGTCTCTTTAAAACAGAAATAAAACTCATTCAGTTCTGAGGTTTAAAAGTCCACCCCTGGTTCAATTTAAGGTTCTTCTGATTGAGTTCTGCTGAGTTTAAGGGGGTTTTTTAAAGTTCAAAGTTCTAAGCAGGTATGGGGGTGAATAGGCCATGAGGCCCAATTAAGGGTAAACGCTAGTTCAAGGTTCAGACGCTAGGTCCAGGTGGGGTGGGGTCAGGTCATGGGCTCTGGGCTAGAGAAAAACTTAGGTCAGTTTTGTAGAAAATCCCACGTGTAGAGCTTGTGGGGGTGGGGGGTGCCTAAATTAGGTCTTTAGAGAAACACGTGGAAAGGCAAGAGAGTAGGGGGAAAGGGGAATATACTTCCCAAGTCTTTAGCAGCAGAGCTGAAGCTGAACGTCGAAGTTCGGCAAGTCAGGGTGGGGGTCGCTTCTCGGAAATCTCAGGATTCCGGATCCACAGAAATGGTCTGCACTGGTGGGCTTGTGGCAGGAATATGAGACCACAGGAAAAGCGGCAGAGATCACAGGCACTGGGGCACTGGCAGTGGTCTGTACCGGCGGGCCCAGCAGGAATGGAGTCCAGGTCAGGAGTCACAAGCAGCAGTAGAGGCACTGGCTGGGCACCGGCGTTTTGGCTTTAAAGCCAGAAGCCAGAATCGGCTGGCCTGACCTCCCAAGGTGGTTTTGGCTGGACTATAGTGAAAGCATGGCTAGGAAAGCCAGTCTCCTTTTTAAAAAAGGTGCTCAAAAGAGCTGAGCCAGGCAAAAAGGCAAGTGTGGCTATCGTTTCTGAAAGGCTATCTGGAAAATTGAGAATTCGAATTCCAAACTTCGTATGGTTGCCATCATTGTTACGATTAAAAATAATAAAGACTGATATAATAATAGAAATTAGTAGTTTAATTAAAGCCATGACCATGCTGGTAAAATATATATAAGACCACACCTATCTTTTATATTTACTGCCAGAGCCCATCTTCTAGCCAGCCCTCAGGAATGTCAAGAGGCCTTACTTTTGGTTCTCCTCCCATTTAAACTGTCCTATGCATGGGGACGCAGGCGTCCCCACGCCCAAAGAACCGGAAACTGGAAACCCATTAGACCACAGGAAATGTTGTTTGATAGTCCCCACGTGTCCATAGAAAAAAAAAAATATATATATACTTTTAAATGGCATCTCCCAAATTCCAATTATACAGTACCAGGTACTGTGATTAAGTGCTTTACCGATATTATCTCATTTGATTCTCACAATGATCCTTCTAGGTAGGTGCTGTTATTATCCCTGAATCAATGAGCCTTCACTTTGCTTTCAATGGTTTGCTACTACAAAGGGTTCTGTTATTTATATTTAAAGTATGGGGGACTCTTGTTTCTATCTTCAATAACTTTGGGACATATGCTCAGCAGTAAGATCTCTGGGTATTTAAAGGGTACAGACATTGTAACGATGTTTTTTAAAAACATAATTCTCAATTATTTTCCAGAATGGTTGAACAATGCCAGTGTTGCCACCACATTGTATTGGGGATGTCTTTCTTTGGACCCTCTGATATGGACTCTTATCATCTTTCATCACTTTAGTGATATAATATCAGCATATCATGTAATATAAGTCAAATAAGTAAAAAAATAATATAAGTGAAAAAAAGTTTACCAGGTGCCGATGTGAAATTTAGTTGTTTTGATTTGATTTTCTACTATTAGTGATGTGGACCAGCCTTTCCTATGATTAACAATCAGCAATTCTTAAAAATTTGCTGATATCCTTTGACACTTTATGTATTGGGGAACAACTCTTGGTTGTACATATCCATGTCACTTCTTTAAACATGTTGGTATTGAACTCTTAGAGGCAATGTATTTGATTGATGACCCTAACTGACTCCATTTTAAGAGAATAAAGTATCAGAATAGCTAGTATAGTATGTAATTAAAGTAAGATAAGGAGGTGGTAAGAAAGAGTAAAAGGTAAGAATGAAAGGTAGGTAGGGGCTCTTAGGATGCTTTTTATCTGGATTAGTTCCTAAGGAAGGGATCATTTGTTTAGGCAGTTGTTGCCTGTGTCTCCAGGGGCTGGACATCACTTTACCCTTGGTCCACTTTGACCTGCAGGGCTTTACTCATGATTCACTGTTTGTCCACTGAGGGGAAGCAAACCACAATGTAAATGGGATGCAAATACTATAGTAAATACCCTGAGCAACTTTAGGTCACATTTGCCTTATTCTGAGCAGACTCCAAAGGAAGGCAGTAATTGTGGAAACAGCATTGTTTGAATCTAGCCCTGTACCTGCTGTCCAGAGAGCCCACTGATGTGAGTTTTCTCATAATAGTGAGTCTAAGTAACTCATATGTCTTATCTGAAAGGTGGCCCCATTCTAATCAACCAATTATTGTTTCTATGTTCTTTTGACTGTGTCCAGCTACTTAGCAGGGTTTGTGGGACATTTCAGCTCCCATCAATTTGAACACCATAGGATTTTATACTTAATTCTGGAAGTAAAAGGGAGCCATTTGAGTTTAAGTGGTTAGGGGATGATAGTGAAATGATTGAACCAGAACTTTATTTATTCTAATTTGTCAGTATCAATATTTTTGTTGAAGTATTCTAGTAAAAGGGCAGGAGTTGGGGAAAAAAAACTGACCCAGGTACTAAACTTTGAAGAAAGGACAGTGTCCTAGAGGTTAGTAGACAACAGCTACCAGAATCTTGATTAGGTGGCAAAAATGGATTGAGTGAATAGCAAAGCTAGGGAGGTTCCTGAATGATGAAAGTTGAAAGTTTAGAATTGGTCAGAGAGAGCAAGGACTGTTCTAATTACCTAACACAGACAAGTGCAGGGGTTTGGGGGTCAGGGGAGAGGAGGATGGTTTGTATGAATGTGCAACCAATGCTGGAAAGGGTAGATTGGAAGCTATAGCAATAGAAGGAACCAGGTTTCAGTGAATGCAAGAAAATGGAAGGGTCAGAAAAGGAAAATTTAAGATGAAAGCAAGTTCATTTCCTATGGAACAGACTTCCAAAGAGAATAGTGGAAGAGGGCAGGGTGAGCTTTAGAGTCAGATGTTGGGGAGGGGAAAACTTAAGTTGAGGGGGATCTAAATAAGAGAGCAGGAGTGTGGGATAGAAAATAAAGTTTGAATAAAGATGGCTAGGGAGTTCAGAGTCAGAGAAATGGAGAGGATATGATGGGGTGAGAGTTGGGCAGTGAGGAATGAGTTCAGATGGATTATCAACATGTCTATGGGTTTGGCCTTGGGTGGAGACTTCTCAATTCTGTAGACCTGTGTAAGGTTGATAAACAGTAGTGGTAGGGAAGCCCCCTACCATTGTATCTAGAAAGAGGGAGCCAATGGACTGCCCTATTATTCTACTCACTACCTTCATGACATTCCAGATTATAATTCAGTTTCCTGGATACCATTCCTCTATTTGTGTTACTTTTTCTTCTAGGATTTGAAAATTTTTTTCGATGAACTAACCTCTTCTTGATGAAATCACATTATTATTGTGATTATCATCTCCTTTTCTAGATGTTCAGTATTCCACTGGTGCAAAGAATTCCCTGCAAAGAAACTCCCTTTACCAATACAGATTTGCAAATTTATAGTCTTAGAGGGTTTCTTCTGTCAATTCAAACCAATTCCCATTTATTAATTTTTTACTATGACCCAGGCACTGTGCTAAGCACTGGGAATAATAAAAAGACTGTCCCTGTCCTCAAGGAACTTACAATATAGTGGCCATGGTGGGAGGAGGAGTCAACACACAAGAGAAAGTAGGAAAGGGGGAAGAAGTAGGGGGCATCTGGGAGTACCCACTGCTGGGACTTCTTGTTGCAAGGAGTAGAAAAAACAGAGCAGCAGAATCAGAGTGGAGTGAGCCCCCAAATCCAGCTCCTGCCCTTGACAAAGGAAGGCATTTTGTTCTCCATATTCCAGTCAGAGAGGAAAAGAGGCTGAGAAAGGAGACAATCTAAGTAACATAGTAATGAGATCAGAGGTGATGAGCTTAACCTGGCGGGGCCATCTTGTTCCATGGAGTTGAAAAAAAAACCAGGCAGGGGAACAGATGCTGAGTGGAGTGTCATTAAGAAATGACTTGCCCAGTCATTCATCCAGTAATATATCAGAAGCACTCAATGAGGCCAGGTAAACTCTGACAGTCACTACTCTAGGATGCAGATCATCTGGGCTAAGTGGCTTGGAATTCATTAAGGAGAGGTCTTACTACCTTTTTGTTTATTATAATAGTAACTCCTCATTCACTTTTATTCTCTTTTCCAGCAGATTATGTTCTTTGGCTGAGAAAAGAGATATCAAACAAAACAAATATTTAGCATATCTTTGTTCTCTCTGATTTTTCTTTCTTTTTGCCAACTCATTCATTTTATTACTTTTTTAATTACATGTAGAAACAATTTTTCTCCTCTCTATCATCAGTTATCACTTTATTCACCAAAAGTAGTGGTCCTAGGGCTTCTTTTAAATGCTTTTCCCCTCAAATAAAGCTTAAAACCCCCATCTCCTTTTGCTGTCTTCAGCTTTCTTTGCCAGCTTAGCTCATTTTTAGTTTTAATACCTTTCACAAATTTTTATAGACTGTGCCATGTTCTCATATTCACCTGTTATTTCCCTTTGCATCTACTGTACATAGCTTTCTTTTTTCTTTTTTAAATTTAATTTTCCTCCAATTACATTTAAAAACAGTTTCCAACATTTTTCAAAGAATATCAAGTCTTAAGTTCTCTCCTTCCCTCCCTCCCCCTGCTCCCCTTGAGATGATAAGTAATCTCATATAGATT
Organism: Gracilinanus agilis; assembly: GCF_016433145.1. Classification (NCBI taxonomy): domain Eukaryota; kingdom Metazoa; phylum Chordata; class Mammalia; order Didelphimorphia; family Didelphidae; genus Gracilinanus; species Gracilinanus agilis. Next base: position 12,250,422 of record NC_058132.1, on the reverse strand, counting down.
TTACATGTGAAATCATGTACATGGCTTTAAAAAACAACAAATCAAAACTAAGTTGGTTTGTGAGTTCATTCTACATCTATATCAATCTCTTTAAAGTATAGACATTTCTCATTAGAATTGTCTTCCTGATTCTCTTAAGAATTTCCTTGTATTTCTTTTAGTTCCTAACTATTCTACTAATAGTAACAAAAGCTAGCAGTTATGTGGTGCTTTACGGTTTACAATTACAAATATCTCAAATATCTCAAATATCAACAAGTATCTACAAATACAAATATCTTTTGATCCTGAGATGTAGGGGGCTACTAATATCATCCCCATTTTACAGATAAGAAACCTGAGGCATATAGAGGTGAAGTGACTTGTGCAGGGTCACATGCATAGAAAGTAACTGAGGCTGGATGAGAACTCACATCTTCCTGATTCCAGGTCTAGCACACTATCCACTGCACCACTTGGCTGCCTTCCTTTGAATCCAATTGAAATCTGCTCTCCCATAGTCTAGGGGAGCCATATTAGCATATGCTGGATTTCTACTTATGACAAATACTCTAGGAGGAAGTTGTTACTTTCTCTTAGAGCTGTCATCACTTCCATCCCAGCAATCAGCATCTCCATTAGTGAGAATCAGAACTATTTCCCATTGGCTGCATCTTTGGATTCCATTCAACCATCATATATGCTTTCCCTGCCTCCCCTCTGAGTACTCCCCAACCACTTCTAAGCCCAAAGCTCATTATCAAGAAATTCATCACCAGAGAGATTGCTTCAGCTTTGGTACTCACATCTCACCTGTCAATGGTTCCCTCTGTCCCTCATTGGTGGATGATGCAAAAAACGATTCCCAAAGCTTCCATCAGTTGCCCTCTTTGGATTCTAATGGACCATCATCCTACTTCCAGGCTGGGTACCTTCCTTCTCCTGCTTTTTACCTTCCTCTTGTGTATTGTCTTTCCCCATTGTAAGCTCCTTCAGGACAGGAGCTGTCTTTCCTTCTCATGTATATCCCTAGCACTTAGCACATAGTAGGAACTTAATAAATGTCTACTGTATTGCCTATTGCAGAGCAGGATTTCTCCCTGAGGGATAATCTCTCCTTCTGAGGGATGGTTAGTCGAAGGTGGAACCTGGATTTAAATTCTGCTCCTTTGACTCCAGGCATCATGCTTTCTCTCTCTTTCTCAAAAAACAAAATAAAAATTACCTTTGGTCTTAGAATTGATACTAAGTATTGATGCCAAGGTAGAAGAGCAGTAAGAGCTAGGCAACTGGCGTTAAATTACTTGCCCAGGGTCACACACCTAGGAAGGCTACAACCCAGGACCTCCAGTCTCAGCCAAGCTCTCTCAAACCATTTAGCTAACCACTTGCTTCCTTAATAAATACTTCTTAACTGATTATCTTAAAAAAGAAATAAGAATATTATTCAGTTGGCTCCATCTAAGTTAGGCTGTACAGACGGGCTTTGACAAAGGCAGAGTAAGCGGAAGGCAACATTTACTTGACCATTTTTCCCAAATAAGATATCAAGTCAATGACAGTAACAAGAAGAAAGGAGACCACAGAGGAACAGTCTTAATTACTACATATACACATTATTTTGAATTTAGATGGGGGGAACCTTTTATGGATAACTTACAGAGAAAAGACAAACAATTCCATACAAGAAAATTGACACATTCCTTACAATGTCTTCATTTTGTTGCCATTGTTGTAGAAATTCTTCATGATTTACTTGACCAACATGGTCCACATTTGCTTGTTGGAGCCTTTTATCACAGCATTCACTTCTTTCCAAGGTTTGGTATCACGTGATCGAGTTTTGCTGTACCAGTTAGACCTTATTTTCCTGATCAAATACCTGAATGTTTCTCTAATTTTTTTTTCATTTTTCTCTTCCATCATTATCAGAAATTCTACAGAGCTCATGATAAAGTATATGTAGAAGGAATACACAGTTTCATACATGATTTTTTTATTGAAATATTTAGTTAATATTTAAATTCATAAGAAAAATTTAAAACACAAATTGTGATTTTGTCAATATCCATCTCAATAATCATCTCCCTACATCACAGCTGCTGACATGTTCTGCCCAAGTGACCTCATTGTAGCACTCGACTCCTTTGTTAGAGTACTACGCCATCTATGTCAAAATATTACAACTATTGTGCACTAAAGAGCCTAATGGTTTGGATTCTGATTCTCCAGCCTTCTGATTGAGAAGCTACATGGGAATCACCAAAGCTATTCTCTTTCCACTGTGCCAATAATCTGCCATATCTCAGGTGGTTGCTCTCCTTTTTAGAAAACTACAGTCACTTCCTAACTGGTCATCCTGATTCTTGGCTACTTCCTCACCAAATAATCCTCCACCTTGTTGCATAAATAATAAACAGAAATGATCTGTCTTCTACTCAAAAGCTTTCAGTGATTGCCCACTATTTGCTGAATTGTTGATTCTGGCATTCAGGGTCACTTACAATCAGGTTCCACCCTGCTCGTCCAGTCCTGTTTCATCCTGTCCCCCTTTTTGCCCCTTATAGCCCCACCAAACTGAATTAAGTTTCAAGTCCCTTTCTCATTACATATTTTTGCACTTCATGACTTGACTACCACCATTCTCATCCAGGGAATGAACTTGTTCCTCATCCCCTATGATGTCCAAATTTTTAAGGCTCAATTCGGACACCTCCTCCTCTATGAAACATGACAACTAGAACTTATATTTTAAGGTTTGCAAAGCATTTTATAAATATTATCTCATTTGAGCCTCACAACAACCCTGTGAGGTAGGTGCTATCATGATCCCCATTTTACAGTTGAGGAAACTGAGGCAGACAATTTGAGTGACTTGTCCAAGGTCACATAGATGGTGTCTTAAGGCAAGATTTGAATTTAAGTCTTTCTGCCTTTGGGCTCAGCACTTTGTCAACTGTATTACCTAGTTACCCCCTAAGTGAAGCCTTCTTTGATTGTTCTTTGTCATTCAGGTGAAAGTGATCTCTCCTTCAAGCTTTCTTAGTACTTTGTCTAGATCTCTCATTTGCCCTTTTTAAAGGTTATTGGTAAAGTACCTATCCTTCCCCCATTAGATTGTAGCCTCTTTGAGTGTAGAAATTGTGTCAAATGTTTATTTTTGTATCTTTTGGTCCATGTAGGCCCTTAATAAATGTATGGTTTTACTGTTATTTGTTGAAATACTATGGGAAGAAGGTTTGCTTTACTACTTCCAAATGAAGAGATTGAGAAAGGAGAATATAGACAATGATTAGCAATGGAGTTTGACTTTTGATATCATGATTCAAGATGCAGGAATGATAGACTGACTGCAGCTAGTAAGGACTAATACCAGAATCTTCAAAAACATATTTTTGGGCTAATCTTCATCTGATACCAAGGAATTTGGTCTGAAAATAGAGAAGGGGGGGGCAGCTGGGTAGCTCAGTGGAGTGAGAGTCAGGCCTAGAGATAGGAGGTCCTAGGTTCAAACCCGGCCTCAGCCACTTCCCAGCTGTGTGACCCTGGGCAAGTCACTTGACCCCCATTGCCCACCCTTACCAATCTTCCACCTATGAGACAATACACCGAAGTACAAGGGTTTTTAAAAAAAAAGAAAGAAAATAGAGAAGAGGAAAGAGTAAGAAAAGTGCCCGGACACAACTTTTAAATTAAAAAGTGTAGAAATCAATAACCATGTATGATGATACAGAAAAAAATGATTAGTATTAGAGGTGTCCAGTAATGCTAAAAAGTAACTGTGTAAAGAGGACAAAACAATATAATATCTAGAGGAAAGTAATCAAGATGGTGAAAGGCCTCAATTTTATTGCCACATGAGAATGCACCAAAGTAATAAGAGATGTTTTCCACTGAAAGAAAAATAACAGAACCAAGAATGCAACTAAAACAAAAGGCTGGGTCAGGAAGAGCTGGGTTCAAGACTTGCCTCCTGGCACATACTGTTTATATGACCTTGGACAAGAAATTTAACCTCTTCAAGACCCTAAGCCACTTGAAGATTGTAATCTGCAGAAAATTTGCTGATGTGTACTGGTAGGAAGAGTTTTTATATTAGGAGTTTCCCATACTAATGAAAACAGATCAGGACAAATATTAGCAGTTAAGCCATTAGATATATTGACAAAAAAGAGAGAGGAAAATCAAATCTTCAAAATGAGAATAACCAATATGAATTCATAATGAACAGATAAAACATTATCATAAACAACCAAACACAATAAATATGCTGGAAAAAATTAAGAATTAAAATAAAATGGATTACCTACAAAAATATTAACTTAATCATATTACCAAAACAAAAAAAGAGATTCTAGATAACTCAATCCTACACAGAGAAATTGAATTAGCCATAAAATGACATACCAAATGAAAATTCCTGGTCCAAATGGATAGTAAATAAATTCTAAAACACTTTTCTCAATAATAAAGAAGGCACTCTACCAATCTCATTTTATGAAGCAAAAATGGTTCTGATACCCAGACCAGGAAGGGATGAAGCACAGAAAGAAAAATAAAGAGTATTATATTGATGCAAAATAGTTAAATCATATTTAACAGAGGCTGTAGCTATATATCCAAAAACTACTCATTATGTTCTAATTGGATTCATACCAGGGTTGCAAGGGTAGCCCAACATTAGGAAACCATTATGTCTACAGGGTTTTTCTCCAGCATGAATTTTCTGATATTTGATAAGCCATCATTTGTTTGAAGGGTTTCACCTATTTATTGCTCTCATCTTTTGTATGAATGGATGAATTCACAGATAATTTCTACCACTCAAGTTGCTGCTGGTGACTTTCATTTACTAACTTCATAGATTTCTCTTCATTATAGATTTTTTGATGGCTCTTAAGGTTTGTATTGTTGCTGAATGCTTTACCACATCCATTACATTCATTTGGTTTCTTTTCAGTGTGAATTCTTTGATGATAAAATGATGTTTCATATGTCTTAATTCATAGAGATTCTCTCCGTTACAACTTATTTTATGTTTCTTAACTATTGTTGTAGGATCTCCCACATTCATTAACTCAGGCTTGTTTTTTGTTTTGTTTTGAGTTAAGACTTCTTTGATGACATGGGATATTCTATGGCCAAAGATTTTCTCACATTAGTAAGGTTTTTATGTACAATGAATCTTCTGGTGATAGAAAAGGGATGTCCTACGACTGAAGGTTTCCCCACATTCATTACATTCAAAGGGTTTTGCTCCAGTATGAATTCGCTGATGTTCACTAAGTCTTTCCTTCCGTGTAAAGGCTTTCCCACATTCACTACATTCATAGGGTATCACTCCAGTGTGAATTCTTTGATGTTCACTAAGTCGTTCCTTTCGTGTAAAGGCTTTGCCGCACTGACTACATTCAAAGGGTTTCTCTCCAGTATGAATTTTCATATGTTCATTAAGTTGTCCACTCTGTGTGAAGGCTTTGCCACACTGACTACATTCAAAGGGTTTCTCTCCAGTATGAATTTTCTGATGTTCACCAAGTCGTCCTTTATGTGTAAAGGCTTTCCCACAGTGACTACATTTGAAAGGCTTTAATCCAGAATGAATTCTCTGATGTTCAGTAAGTTGTCCACTTTGTGTGAATGATTTCCCACATTCAGCACACTTATAAGGTTTTTCTCCAGTATGAATTTTCAGATGCTCAGTAAGTCGTGCCTTCACTATGAAACCTTTCCCACACTGATCACATTCATAGGGTCTCTCTCCAGTATGAATTCTCAGATGCTCATTCAGTCGTCCTTTCAGTGTGAAGGCTTTCCCACAATATTCACATTCATAAGGTTTCACTCCAGTATGAATTTTCTGATGCCCACTGAGTAGTGTCTTTGTTAAAAAAGCTTTCCCACATTGATTACATTTATAAGGTTTCTCTCCTGTATGAATTTTTTGATGGTCAAAAAGGTGTGACCTTTGGACGAAGCTTTTCCCACATTCACTACATTTGTGGGGTTTCTCTCTTAAATGGATTTTCTTATGATCTGTGAGTCGTCCCTTTCCTGAGAAAGCTTTCCCACATTCATTACATTTATATGGTTTCTCTCCAGTATGAATTTTTTGATGTTCACAAAGTTGTCCCCTCTGTCTGAAGGCTTTTCCACACTGTTTACATTCATAGGGTTTCTCTCCAGTGTGAACATTCTGATGTTCAAGAAGTGTACCCTTCTGGATGAAAGCCTTTCCACATTCATTACACACATAGGGCTTCTCTCCTGTATGAACTTTCCGGTGTTCGTTAAGCCGTCCTCTTAAAGTGAAGGCTTTCCCACATTCATGACATTTATAAGGCTTCTTTCCTGTGTGAACTTTCTGATGTTCATTAAGTCTTCCCTTTGCTGTGAAGGCTCTCCCACACTGATCACACTTAAAAGGTTTCTCTCCACTATGAATTTTCTTGTGTTCAGAAAGTCCTGTGCTTCGTGTGAAGGTTTTCCCACATTCATTACATCTATTGCGTTTATTTTTAGTATGACTTTTCTGATGTTCAGTATGGGGTTTCCTAGGCATGTTGTCCTTCCCACATTTGTTATCTTTACTAGGTTTCTCTTCATTACGTTTTTCAGGGTTTTGAGTAGAAGCTGTGGGGTTACTGAAAGGTTGCTTATCATTATTATACTTACAAATATTTTTCCCAAATGAGATTTTGCTATGTTTAATTAGTTCGGAAAGCTGTTTGAAGAAGCTTTCTCTAGCTATATGACATTTATGGACACTTGTTTCTGTAGGAACTGACTGCCTTGAAGTAGGTATTGAAACTGGGCTACATTTTCTCTCAAATGTGTTGCACTTATGGGCCTTTGACTCATTGGTGATTTTTGGTGCTTGGTGCTTTTGTTGGTGATTGAGTGCTTCATTCCTGGGTTGTTTTCCTGGCTTTTCTTTCTTAATCTCTGCTTTGCTATTGCCTCCTGAAACTTTCCTAAGCTTTGAATCCTTCTGCGAGTCATCTTTCGTTACTCTTTTCTTAGAGGATTCTCTCACAGAGAGATCCTGTTTTGGAGCTGACTTTTTGGTTTTACTGATAGTCTTGTGATGAGAGGAATCTGAAAAAAATTCAAAAAAGCATGAATATCTACTTGCTATGGTGGGCTAAGGGAAATGCTTATAGTATATATAGTGTCTATCTCTTTCATCAAGGAGAATGCTGCACAATCTGGATATTGTATAAACAATTAAAAGGGTTACATACCTTACACTAAGATAAATTCAGAATGGGTAAATGACTTAAATATAAAGAAGGAACCTATAAGTAAATTAGGTGAAAATAGATTAGTATACCTGTCAGATCTATGGGAAAGGAAAGAATTTAAGACCAAGCAAGCGAGAATATCACAAAATGCAAAATGAATAATTTTGATTACATTAAATTGAAAAGTTTTTGAACAAACAATACCAAAATTAGAAGGGAAGCAACAAATTGGGAAAAAAATCTTTATAACAAAAACTTCTGACAAACATCTAATTACTCACATTTATAAGGAGCTAAATCATTTGTACAAAAAAAATCAAGCCATTTCCCAATTGATAAATGGGCAAGGGATGTGAATAGGCAATTTTCAGATAAAGAAATCAAAACTATCAATAAGCACATGAAAAAGTGTTCTAAATCTCTCATAATTATAGAAATGCAAATCAAAACAACTCTGAGGTACCACCTCACACCTAGCAGGTTGGCCAATATGACAGCAAAGGAAAGGAATAAATGTTGGAGGGGATGTGGCAAAATTGGGACACTAATACATTGCTGGTGGAGTTGTGAACTGATCCAACCATTCTGGAAAGCAATTTGGAATTATGTCCAAAGGGCTTTAAAACACTGCCTGCCCTTTGATCCTGCCATGCCACTGCTGAGATTGTATCCCAAAGAGATAAGAAGTAAAAAGACTTGTACAAAAATATTTATAGCCACGCACTTTGTGGTGGCAAAAAATTGGAAAATAAGGGGATGCCCTTCAATTGGGGAATGGCCAAACAAATTGTGGTATCTGTTGGTAATGGAATACTATTGTGCTGAAAGGATAATGAACTGAAGGAATTCCATGTGAACTGGAAAGACCTCCAGGAAGTGATGCAGAGTGAAAGGAGCAGAACCAGGAGAACATTGTACAGAGACTGATACACTGTGGTACAATCAAACATAATGGACTTCTCTACTAGCAGCAATGCAATGATCCAGGACAATTCTGAGGGACTTATGAGAAAGAACACTATCCACATCCAGAGAAAGAACTGTGGGAGTAGAAGCACAGAAGAAAAACATTTGCTTGATCACATAGTTTGATGGGGATATGATTGGGGATGTAGACTCTAAACGATCACTCTATTGTGTGTAATTAGAATTTTCTCCCCAGAACTCTCTTTCCCAGCTTCCCATTTTCATTCTCATATTATGTGCTTACGCTTTCAAGATAAAGGTGTGGGTGTAGCTCCTCTCTCTCTTATTCCTGGAATGAGGCTGTGGAGGCTGGGGAGAGAGCTTGGCAGGAAAGTTTACTCACATGGTTATACTTAAGCTTTGTACTTCTATTTTTTATTTCTTCTACTTCAAGTGATTACTTATAAATCTTATAAAACATAATACTTGGAGTTATTGGACATTAATTTAAATTTAACAATTGAAAATATTAATAATATGGAAATAGGTCTTGATCAATGATACATATAAAACCCAGTGGAACTGCCTGTTCGCTATGGGAATGGGTAGGGGAGAGGAAGGAAAGGAGGGAAAGAATGTGAATCATGTAACCATGGAAGAGTATTCTAAATTAATTAATGAAACAAATTTTGAAAAAAGGTTACATATATGAGGAGATAGTAGCAGCAGCATCTAAGTGTCTCGGAATAAAGGAATTAATTGCCTGCTTCCTGCAAGTACTTGTAGATATTATCAACAAATCATCTATGTTGAGGAAAATTTTTACATTTACCGAATGAGGAAATAGGTTTATTCTGGATATTAAAGACCCATTAGATTGTGAGCTCCTCAAGGCTAGAGGCTCTCTTTATTATCCCTCGCACTTAGCATAGTGCCTGGGACATAGTAAGCACCTAATATTACTGTTTACTAAATCAAACTGAAGATGCTCTGGATGAAGTGTCATAAAATGGAACAAAAAAAGACAGAAATCTGGCCATCATTTTGAACCAGGCAACAAACTAGTACCATGACCAAGATTATTCCCTCCCTCTGCATTCAGATGCCAGATTTTTCTTCCTGTGATGTCCATTCCATCATAGCATTTTCCAACTCAACAATCAATCAAGGCCCTCCTTTCCCCATGTTATATGACAATGTCAAAATTCTTTCAGAAGGCATTTACAGGATAACCACTCTAACCCAATAATCTGACTGCAGATTTTATATGAAATCATGTTCCCAATTTCTAATCTTCCATTTCTCCTTCTCTACTAGGAATTTAAGGGACAAAGACCCTTAGTGTAGATTTTTATTGGTTCACCCAGGAATCAAGATGGGAAAAAGGAGAAAGTCATTAGTGCTGGGGAAATGATCTGGGAGAGAACTGAAGGGTCATGATGGGCATGAAAAATAGGATTTCATCAAGGAAGGCAGAGGGAAAGACTCTCGTGGATTTTGGTCTTTCTATCAGTCCTTTGCCCATTTAATTGGACCATCACCTAGCTCAGATCTATTTTTTCCTCATGGACAGCATGATACTTCATCAAATGCTATGTTATGCTAAAATCTAGGTAAAATGAAATAGCATTCCCCATTACGCATTTGAGTAGCCTTATCCAAAATATATAGAGTTCATCAGTTCTCTCTCTGGAGGTGGAAAACATGAGTTCTTTGGAATTTTCTTGGATTACTGAATTGATCAGAATAGCTAAGTCTTTCATAGTCGATCATCATTACAATACTGCTGTTACTGTGTACAAAGATCTCTTGATTCTACTCACTTCCCTTTGCATCAGCTCATATAGCTCTTTCTGGGTTTTTCTGAAACCTCCCCCCCAACATTTTTTATAGCACAACAGTATTCCATCACCATCATATATGAATACAATTTGTTCAGCCATTCCCCAGTCGATGGGCAACCCCTCAATTTCCAATTCTTTCAAAAATATTTATTTATTTATTTTAGAATATTTTTCCATGGTTACACGATTCACGTTCTTTCTCTTCCCCTCTTCCATAACCAATGAGCAATTCAACTAGGTTTTACATGTATCATTGATCAAGACCTATTTCCATATATTGATATTTGCACTGGGGTGATCATTTAGAGTCTAGATCCCCAATCATATCCTCATTGACCCATGTGATCAAACATCAATTTTCAATTCTTGTCACCACAAAAAGAGCTGCAATCAATATTTGTGTACAAATAGGTCCTTTTCCTTTGATCTTTTTGGGTTATAGCTCAATGATATGGCTGGGTTAAGGAGTATGCAAAGCGCTTGCCCAGTCTCACTCATTCACCCACCTTTTGGGACATGGCTTGTTGGAATCCATGGTACTTCCCCTTGCTCCAGCCGGGAGATCACATCTGGTTTAATAGTTTGAAGCCCTGTTGGCAGGGAAATAAGTAGAAAGGTTATGGAGAAAGAGAGCCTGTCTTCTTTTTCTGCACTAAAACGAGGATTTGAGGGCACAACAGGAAGCTCCAAGGGGCTACACAAAGGACAAGACCTGAAGAAAACTCCAGATTATATTCCCAGAAAACAGGGTTGGGGAGAGGGGATGGGTCACCGAGTTGTTTGGGACTGAAGGAAAGCTGGTTCATTTTAACCCACTCTCCTGAGATGGGGGAATTTTTATGTTTCTTTGTTTCTTTTTTTTAACCTTTACCTTCCATCTCAGAATCAATACTATGTATTAGTTCCAAGGCAAAAGAGTGACTTGTCCAGGGTCACACAACTAGGAAGCATCAGAAGTCAGATTGGAACCCAGTTCCTCCTGTCTCTACTGAGCCCCCTCGCTGGCCCCCGTTATATAGATTCTTGATTCACTCTGCACACAAAGCCAAGACTCAGCCCTTCTCCCTCTCCCTCAGTCTCCAACCCCAGCCCTTAGGAAATGAGAAGGTAAGACAGAAATTCCAGAATCCCAGGAGAAAGCTGACCTTACCCAGGGACACCAGGTTCTTATAGTTCTCCAGCATCACATCCCGGTACAGAGCCTTCTGGGCAGGTACCAGGTGTTTCCACTCAGACCGGGAGAAGTCCACGGACACATCGTTGAAGGTCACCAATCCCTGAAACATGAAGCACATTCCTGATCTCTTGGGAGCCGTTCACTGGCAGGAGCCTCGGCGGGGACAGTCATCAGGAGGGAGAGGGAAGCATCCCACCACTGATGAGGGCTTCTCAGTTATCCACGTCAAGAAGTCATGGGGAACGTGCGGACAAGGGGCATCCCTTTGGGCCAGCGAGACGAGAGCTTTCTTTTACTGAGTGAGCTCCACCTTACCGTTCATCTCCCAAAATATGCCCAAAGAAAACCAGTGCCCTATGGAAGCCTCCAAAGTACAGAATTAACAGAGACAAGATATGGCTTATGATAAAGAGCACTAGCAACTATACTCAACTACAAGTATGATCTGCTCATTTCCTTTAATTAAATTAATTAAATTAGTTAATTAAAACTAATTAAATAAATCAAAATTAATTAAATAGCTTAAAATTAATTAATTAAATTAATCAAAATTAAGTTATTAGCTTTAATTAATTAATTAAATTAATCAAAATTAAGTTATTAGCTTTAATTAATTAAAAACCACTCACTATTCCTGACAGGGGTGTTGTAAGGTTCAACAGAGAAAATGGATGTAAACCATTTCTGTAAACCTTACAGGTGTTGTATGAATTCCAGTTGTTATTCTCCCATAGAGAAGCCAGGTCTTCAGCCTGGTGATGACTGACTACTCCTTTCAATTGCACTCCTGCTAAGGTCAAGCAATGTTTAGAGAGCAAAACTGGGGAATGCTGGTAAATGTTTAACAACCAGGCTCTCCAGGAAAAAAAAATGATGCACACATCTTATAATTTAATCTGCATTATTGAGACCATCTCAAGTCTAGATGATCAACCAAGCAAAATTTGTGCCCTGATCTGTAGAGACTAGGGATTGTGGAGGTGTCAGTGCTTCTGCTGAACACTGAACAATTTGTGGCGATCCTGTTCTGGGCATGGTTTCTCAAAGGCTGAGGAAGGAAGCTAACGAGAGGTCGAGGCTCACAAGTAATCTTCCAGAGCTGTTCTCAAGGAGGGCTACCAGCATGGAAGAGACGCCTTGGCAATCAATAAGCACAGTGTGAGTCAAAATCCCAAAGAAAATCCCCTGAAACGATCCTTGCCAAGGGGAGCTGTGTGCCTGTGTCTGGCGCCTGGAACGTATCCAGAGGGTACGATAGGTCAGTTGGCTTTGAGACTGGCTACCAGAAGGGACCTTGGCTTTTACCATATATGGAATTGATCATTACTTTGTAGAATATACTTTCTCAATAAAAAAGACCTTCTCTGGTCAGTCGCTCTGAGAAGAGATGTTCAGAAGACCACTCCTCTTTTAAGGGAGGGGGTCCTATGTAATTTGACTTTATATAATTACTGGATGATGTATCTGAGGCAAGATTTGAGCTTAGGTCTTCCCAACTCCCCTCGTAGCACTCTATCCTCTTGTGTGCCATCTAGATGCCTCTAATGGCTATGGCCCTGATCCCCCAGCTGTGGATCCATCTACCTTGGCCCCTCTGTCAGTGAATATCTTTGTATATAAAACAAAGAGATGATGGAAAGTAAGAAGAGTGTCTGGAACCGTATCCTCTGGGATGGTTCACCCATTGTATTGTCTTCCCAAAGTCTCGTCTTCAAAGGGTACCACTGAGAGAGCCAAGCATCCACCAAGTGCTTGCTCAGAGCCTCCTAGGTGCCTCTCAGGGTCTTCAAGAGTCCAATGAGAGGGGCCTCAAAGACCTTTCATGGCCTGCCCAGCTCTAATAGTTGAGAAACCCTGAGAATTTTCAAGCCAATGAAAGTCTTCTGGGGGAGAACAATGGTAGCTTAGGGCTCTCTAGGTAGCTTAAAGACGGAGGAGAGCAAAGACAATGCCTTGAATGATGCCTTGGAAGAGCAGAAGAGAAAATAAGCCCCACTCACCTGAATTCTGGCCAACTGGATGGCAGCAGCCACTCTTCTCTTATGACTTTTTTTCTTTTTATCCTCTTGCTTGTGGTGGTCTCGAGGAAGTGGTGCTGAGGATAGAAAAAGGAATCATAAGGGGAATGATCCTCTTTGGCTCCTCATAGACTCACCAGACCACAAATCCTTACACATTGGCTGGCTGTGACTCCCCTGGAGACAGGGGAGAGGGAATGGACCTGAGACCCTGGATAAATCACTTAACTCCCATTGCCTAGTCCTTACTAGCTTTTATTGATTTGGAACCAATATATCATATCGATTCTAAAATGGAAGGTAAGGGGGTTAAATAAATTCAATTTTATTTGCAGACCTGAAATCCTAATTTATAATCCGAATTTATAATTTATAAATCCCAATTTATAATCATATAATATGCAAAATTTAATATTATACATATTATATATTTATATATAATATTATACATCATATACATTATATTGTATATAATTTATAATTAGAGAGAAGAAGGATATTAGTTCCCAGGACCCTGATTATATCCCTGTGCTAAAGCGGGCTCCGAGGGATAGAGCTCAAGTCTGAGAATCAAGATACACGGGCATAATTCCCAACTCACTGGGATGCTCAATGAAATTTAATTTTTCTGCTTTAGTCTTCTCTTCTTTTAATAAAATGTAGATAAAAAGATTAATATCCAATACTCCAAGTAATATATTTTATAAGATTTATTAAATATCACTTGAAAAATAAAGGAAAGAAAAAAAACCTTCAGTAAAGAAAGGCTTTCCCAGACCCTGCATACAGGAGAAGAGAGAGAGAGGGAGGAGTTATGGAACTATATAAACAATAATGTAAAGATGCACGTAAACAAAAAGGGAAAAGGAATTTTGGGATGAGCACAGCACTTTACAAATATCATCTCATTTTATTCTCATGATAACTCTGGGAGGTAGATGCTATTATTATCCCCATTTTACATAGAGGAAGCTAAGTCAGAAAGATTAAGTGTCTTGCCCAATGTCATATAACTACTAAATATCTGAGGCTGGATTTGAATTCGGCTCTCTCAGACTCCAGGTCTAGTATTCTAGCATTTTATTAGATGGCTGTTTCGATAGAAGCCAACAGTGAGACATAGTAGCCCAAAGATCTTCTCACTAGAAGATTGCACAGGGCTCAAGAGGGAAGCCAGCATCACCTTAGTAGAGATGCTCCATCATTATGGTACCACTCTTTAGGAAGGATACTGGCCCCTAAAAGAACATGATCATGCTGGTGAGGGAAGGAAAGTCCCTGACGTGAGATGGTCCATCATGAAGTTCCTCTGTCTTCCTCTCTCCAACCTTGTGAAGACCAGACAGACCTTCTAGATTCTCACCTTTCTCCTTGTGTGTCTTCATCCTGGGCATGCTCTTACTTGCCATTGTCTCAACGTTCTCCTTTCTCCAGGGGTGGGATAATCAGCACCCCTCTCACACAGTCAGCTAGAGGAAAGGCCTCAGGACAAGGGATGACTTCTTAGATGGACATCTTCTCTCAGAGTCTTATCTTTAGTTTCCTGAAGAACTGGAGGCTGGGGACCAAAGAAAAATCATTTAAATTCAATAACCACTCATTAAGCCAAACACAAAAGCATTTCTTGCCCACAGGAAGCTTACATTCAATGGTGGGGGGGTTAGTGGGAAGGGGGAGAAAGGAGGAGAAAGACCCTACATGTACACAAGAATTTTCTAAAAAGAAGGTGACTTAGTATAGAAGAGAGCAATGACAACTGGAGGAGCCAGGAAGCCTTCATAGAGGAGGCAGCACCTGGGTTCAATGAAAATTTTAAAATCCTGAGGGATCTGAAGTGAGAGTGCATTCCACGGAAGAGAAACAGGGTGGATGAGGGCATGGAGGAGGGATACTGAGTCCTGGGAATAACTGGGGAGAATATCTGGAGAATACAAAAGTAAATGGTACATGGAATAAGCAAAGGGGGGCATTCATCATATTGTAGAGGGAATTAAAAGCCAGGCCAACAAGTTTGTGTTGTAACCTAGAGGCACTGGGAAGCCACTGAACATTTTTCACCAAAGGATGTCAGAACTGGACAGTTTTCAGCACTTGTGTGGAAGTCAGTTTGATTTTGAGGTCTACCTCCCATCCACCTGATGGACTAAGGTGACAAAAAGAAAATGGAAGTTGTTGGAAGGGCTGAGGAAAATAAGCCCCATCATGCACTGTGACTATGGAGATATGATAGGGTCTAACTATTCTGGAAAACAATCTGGCACCAAGCCTGAAAAGGCATTAAACTCTACCTATATATATATATTCTTTGATCTACTAATATTAATACTGGGCTTTATACCATAGAAATCAAAGAAAGAGGCAAAGGATTCGAATATATAGAAATAATTATAGTAGTTCTTTTTATAGCAACAAGGAACTTAGGACAAATCTGGTGGTCACAAACAGGAGAATGGCTTAACAAATTATGGGATATGATTTAAAATAATTACAGAAATGTATAAAACACTTGAGAATTTACCTACAAGACATTTTCAATGAGTACAATTGGAAAACATTCTTTATGAAGATAAAAGCTAACATAAATAAATGGAGAAATATTAATTGCTCATGGGTAGGCTGAACCAACACAATAAAGATGACAATACTATCTAAATTAATTTACCTATTCAATGCCATACCAATCAAATGACCAAATGATCACTTTATAGGGCTAGNATATTATACATCATATACATTATATTGTATATAATTTATAATTAGAGAGAAGAAGGATATTAGTTCCCAGGACCCTGATTATATCCCTGTGCTAAAGCGGGCTCCGAGGGATAGAGCTCAAGTCTGAGAATCAAGATACACGGGCATAATTCCCAACTCACTGGGATGCTCAATGAAATTTAATTTTTCTGCTTTAGTCTTCTCTTCTTTTAATAAAATGTAGATAAAAAGATTAATATCCAATACTCCAAGTAATATATTTTATAAGATTTATTAAATATCACTTGAAAAATAAAGGAAAGAAAAAAAACCTTCAGTAAAGAAAGGCTTTCCCAGACCCTGCATACAGGAGAAGAGAGAGAGAGGGAGGAGTTATGGAACTATATAAACAATAATGTAAAGATGCACGTAAACAAAAAGGGAAAAGGAATTTTGGGATGAGCACAGCACTTTACAAATATCATCTCATTTTATTCTCATGATAACTCTGGGAGGTAGATGCTATTATTATCCCCATTTTACATAGAGGAAGCTAAGTCAGAAAGATTAAGTGTCTTGCCCAATGTCATATAACTACTAAATATCTGAGGCTGGATTTGAATTCGGCTCTCTCAGACTCCAGGTCTAGTATTCTAGCATTTTATTAGATGGCTGTTTCGATAGAAGCCAACAGTGAGACATAGTAGCCCAAAGATCTTCTCACTAGAAGATTGCACAGGGCTCAAGAGGGAAGCCAGCATCACCTTAGTAGAGATGCTCCATCATTATGGTACCACTCTTTAGGAAGGATACTGGCCCCTAAAAGAACATGATCATGCTGGTGAGGGAAGGAAAGTCCCTGACGTGAGATGGTCCATCATGAAGTTCCTCTGTCTTCCTCTCTCCAACCTTGTGAAGACCAGACAGACCTTCTAGATTCTCACCTTTCTCCTTGTGTGTCTTCATCCTGGGCATGCTCTTACTTGCCATTGTCTCAACGTTCTCCTTTCTCCAGGGGTGGGATAATCAGCACCCCTCTCACACAGTCAGCTAGAGGAAAGGCCTCAGGACAAGGGATGACTTCTTAGATGGACATCTTCTCTCAGAGTCTTATCTTTAGTTTCCTGAAGAACTGGAGGCTGGGGACCAAAGAAAAATCATTTAAATTCAATAACCACTCATTAAGCCAAACACAAAAGCATTTCTTGCCCACAGGAAGCTTACATTCAATGGTGGGGGGGTTAGTGGGAAGGGGGAGAAAGGAGGAGAAAGACCCTACATGTACACAAGAATTTTCTAAAAAGAAGGTGACTTAGTATAGAAGAGAGCAATGACAACTGGAGGAGCCAGGAAGCCTTCATAGAGGAGGCAGCACCTGGGTTCAATGAAAATTTTAAAATCCTGAGGGATCTGAAGTGAGAGTGCATTCCACGGAAGAGAAACAGGGTGGATGAGGGCATGGAGGAGGGATACTGAGTCCTGGGAATAACTGGGGAGAATATCTGGAGAATACAAAAGTAAATGGTACATGGAATAAGCAAAGGGGGGCATTCATCATATTGTAGAGGGAATTAAAAGCCAGGCCAACAAGTTTGTGTTGTAACCTAGAGGCACTGGGAAGCCACTGAACATTTTTCACCAAAGGATGTCAGAACTGGACAGTTTTCAGCACTTGTGTGGAAGTCAGTTTGATTTTGAGGTCTACCTCCCATCCACCTGATGGACTAAGGTGACAAAAAGAAAATGGAAGTTGTTGGAAGGGCTGAGGAAAATAAGCCCCATCATGCACTGTGACTATGGAGATATGATAGGGTCTAACTATTCTGGAAAACAATCTGGCACCAAGCCTGAAAAGGCATTAAACTCTACCTATATATATATATTCTTTGATCTACTAATATTAATACTGGGCTTTATACCATAGAAATCAAAGAAAGAGGCAAAGGATTCGAATATATAGAAATAATTATAGTAGTTCTTTTTATAGCAACAAGGAACTTAGGACAAATCTGGTGGTCACAAACAGGAGAATGGCTTAACAAATTATGGGATATGATTTAAAATAATTACAGAAATGTATAAAACACTTGAGAATTTACCTACAAGACATTTTCAATGAGTACAATTGGAAAACATTCTTTATGAAGATAAAAGCTAACATAAATAAATGGAGAAATATTAATTGCTCATGGGTAGGCTGAACCAACACAATAAAGATGACAATACTATCTAAATTAATTTACCTATTCAATGCCATACCAATCAAATGACCAAATGATCACTTTATAGGGCTAGAAAGCAAATAACAAAATTCATCTGGAGAAATGAAAGATCAAGAATCTCAAGGAAAATAATGAAAAAAGTAGGAAGGAAGGAGTCCTAGGAGGACCAGATTTCAAAGTACTGTAAAAAGTAGCAATCATCAAAATGATTTGGAACTAGTGAAGAGAGAGGCTGATCAGTGAACAGATTAGATATATAACATACAGAAGAAAATAAACAGGTAGCTTAGTATTTGATAACTAAAATACCTCAGTACTTGATGTTAAAATTCACTATTTGACAAAAATGGCTGGGAAGACTGGAAAGCAATCTGGCAGAAACTAGGTATAGACAACAGCTAGTGGTATATACTGAGATAAGCTCAAATAGGTTCATGTTTTAGACATAAAAGATGTAATCATAAACAAATTGGAAGAGGAGGAAGAGGTTACCTGACTGATCTATGAATAGGAGAAGATTTCATGACCAAACGAGGAATAAATAAGATCAAAGAAGAGAAAATGGACAATTTTGATTACACAAAAATAAGAAAATTTTACACGAATCCAATGAAGCTAACATTAGAAGGGAAACCAGCAAACGGGGGGAAATCTTTGCACACCTTTCTCTGAGAAAGTCTCATTTCCAAGATGATACAAATTTGTAAGAACAAGAGCCACTTTCCAGTAGACAAATGGTCAAAGGATATTAAGAGGACGTTTCCAAAGTGAAAAAAACTTAATTATGCTCAAAATCACAAATAATTAGAGGAAAATAAGGTAAAGTAACTCTGAGGTTCCTATCAGATGGTAAGGGAAGGAATAATAATAAACAATAAAGGAGACTGATATTAAGAAATAAGGGGGTAAAAGGAGGAATAAAAGAGGGACCTTAGAAAGGTGAATAGGTTAAGAATCGGCAGGATAAAGAGAATAGACAAGGGAAGAAACCTTAGAAATGTGGGTTGATTAGGACTAAGTGTGTAGAGGAGGAAAATAAAGGAGTGACTTAGAAGGGATGTAGTGGTTAGAAGAAAATTGGACTTTTGAGGAGAAATAGGATGAAATGAGAGGCAGAGAAGGAAAACAATAAGGAAAAAGTGAACTGAGGGAAATACGCAACTAATAATTATAACTCTGAATATGAATGGGATGAATTCACCCAAAAAATGGAATTGAAAAGCAGAATAGATAAAAACCTCAAACGCAACAATATACTGCTATAAGAAACACATTTAAAAATGAGAGTAAAAATAAAGGGATGGAATAGAATATATTATATTCAACTGCCAGAAAACGAAACACCAGGGGTAGTAATAATGATTTTATACAAAGCTAAAGCTAAAACAGATCTAATTAAAACAAATAAACAGGGAAACTACATTATGTTAAAAGTATCATAGATAAGGAAGCATTATCATTACTAAATCTATATGTAACAAATGTTATAGCATCCAAATTTTTAAAAGAAAAGCTAAAAGAAATACAGGTAGAAATAGATAACAAAATTATAATTGCGGGGGGGGGGGGCTTTAACCTTCCCCTCTCAGAATTCGATAAATCTAACCAAAAAATATGAACAAGAGGTCAAGGAGATAAATAAAATCTTAGATAATTTAGATATGATAGCTATCTGGAAAGATCTGTTTGGGGATAGAAAGGAGTAAACCTTTTTCTTAGCAGTTCATAGTACCTTTACAAAAATTAGCGATATATTAAGACACAAAACTTTATAATTAAATGCAGAAAAGCAGAAATATAAAATGCATCCTTTTCATATCATAATGCCATAAAATTATATTTAACAATGGACTGACAATGAAAACCGAATAACCATTGATTGGAGACTAAATAACTTCATCTTTAAAAATGGATTAAGAAACAATTCATAGAAGCAATAAGTAATTTTATTAAAGAAAATCATAATTATTAAAGAAAATTATGACTAAAGATAATGAGACAACATATCAAAACCTAGGAGATATAGCAAAAACATTAGAGGAAAATTCATTTCTTTAAATGCTTATATCAATAAAATGGAGAAAAAAAAGAACAACAAAATGGTTATACAATTAAAAAAACTAAAAAAAAAGGACAAAGTAAGAATTCCTAATTAAATACCAAATTGGAAATCCTAAAAATTAAAGGTGAGATGAACAAATTGAATGTAAGAAAACCATTGAATTAATAAATAAAACTAATTGTGGGTCTTATGAAAAAAACAATGAAAGAGATAAACCAAGGGTTAATATGATTTTTAAAAAAACCCAGGAAGAAAACCAAATCATTAGCATCAAAAATGAAAAGGGTGAATTTCCCATTAGTAAAGATGAAATCAAAGCAATTATTAGGAGTTATTTTGCTCAATTATACACCAATAGATATAACAATTTAAGTGAAATTGAAGAATATTTAACAAAAATATAAACTGCAGAAGAGGAAATAGAGTATTTAAATGAACCTGTTTTACAAAAAGAAATGAACAGGTCATAAATGAACTTTCTAAGAAAAAAGCATCAGGACCAGATGAATTTACATGTGACTATCAACATGTAAGATTATCTAATTTCAATATTATATAATTTAGAACAATTGGCAAAGAAAGAGTCCTGCCAAACTCCTTTTATGGTGCTGATACCTAAACCAGGAAGAGCAAAAACAGAGAAAGAAAATTATAGGTTAATTTCATTAATGAATATAGATGTAAAAATCCTAAATAAAATGTTAGCCAGATTTAATCAGATATGCAGGGATGATTTAATACCAGGAAAACTATTGACATAATTGATTATGTTAGAAAATGAAATGAACAAGCCATAAGTGAGCTCCCTGAGGAAAAAAATATCCCCAGGTCTAGATGGATTTACAAATGAATTCTACTAA
The DNA here is from genome assembly GCF_016433145.1 of Gracilinanus agilis. NCBI lineage: Eukaryota > Metazoa > Chordata > Mammalia > Didelphimorphia > Didelphidae > Gracilinanus > Gracilinanus agilis. The sequence continues at coordinate 12,229,416 of NC_058132.1, read as the reverse complement.
ACACTAAAGAACAATTAATTCCAGGGGCAGCTAGGTGGCTCAGTGGATAGAGAGCTAGGCCTAGAATATGGAGGTCTTGGGTTCAAGACTGACCTCAGTTATTTCCTAGCTATGTGACCCTGGGCAAGTCACTTAACTTACCCCATTGTCTAGCCCTTACCACTCTTTTGCTTTGGAACCAATACACTGTATTGGAAGGTAATGGTTTTTTAAAGCAAGCAAGCAAACAAAAAAAAAACATTAATTCTAATACTATATAAAATATTTGAAAAAATAGGTAAGAGTCCTACCCAAATTCTTTTTATGACACAAATATAGTTTTGATACCTAAACCAAGAAAAACAAAAATAGAGAAAGAAAACTAGAGACCAATTTCCCAATGATTATTGATGAAAACATTTTAAATTAAATACTAGCAAGAAGACGACAGCAATATGTCACAAAGAAAATACGTTATGACCAGATGGGATTTATACCAGAAATGCAGGGCTGGTTCAATATTAGGAAAATTATCAGTCTAACTGCCTATATCAATAACAAAAACAACAAATCATATGATTAGATCAGCAGATGCAGAAAAAGCTTTTGACAAAATAACACATTCATATCTATTAAAAGTCCTAGAGAGTACAGGAATAAATGGAGCTTTTCTTAAAACGATAAGTAGAATTTCTCTGAAACCAAGAGCATGCATTATCTGCAACAGGGACAAGTTAGAAGCCTTTTCACTAAGATCAGAGGAGAAGCAAGGATGCCCATTATTGCCATGACTATTCAATATTACACTAGAAATGCTAGCTTTTATAACCATAAGAGGAGAAAAAGAAATGGAAAGAGTAACAAAAGAAGCAAGGAAACAACATTGTCTCTCTTTGCAGATAAAATAATTAGAGAACCCTAGAGGTCAACTAAAAAATTTAGTTGAAATAATGAAAAACTTTAGTGATATTGCAGGGTATAAAATAAACCCACATAAATCAACAGCATCTCTATTTATTACCAACAAAAACTAGAAGGAAGAGAAGGAGAAATTTTACCTATTAGATCTATGCATAAGGGAAGAGTTTGTGACCAAACGAGAGTTAGAGAGGACCTGTCTATTCTATCTAAAAAGAAGCAAAATGGATACTTTTAATTATATGAAATAAAAAAGGTTTTGAACAAACAAGACCAATGCAGTCAAAAGCAGAAGGAAAAGAGGAAATCGGGAAATAAAATTTATAATAATTTTCTCTGATAAAGGCCTTATTCCTCAAATATATATGAAATTTAAGCCAATTTTATAAAAATAAGAGCTTTTTCCCAAATGATATAGTCAAAGGATATGAGCAAGCAGTTTTCATATATCAATAGTCATGTGAAAAAATGCTCTAAATCACTAATGATTAGAGAAATGCACAATGAAACAAATATGATGCACTTTCTCACATCTTTCAGATTGGTCAACATGACAGAAATGGAAAATGACAAATGCTAGAGGGGATGTGGAAAAATAGAACTACTTCATGCATGCATACATATTACATATGTATATATATGCATATATATACACACATATATACACATACACACACTTACCTTCTGTCTCAGAATCAATATTAAGTATCAGTTCCAAGGCAGAAGAGTGGAAAGGGCTAGGCAATAGGGGTTAAGTGACTTTGCCCAGGGTTACACAGCTAAGAAATGCCTCAGACCAGATTTGAACCCAGGACTTTCTGATTTCAAGCCTGGCTCTCTATCTACTGAACTACTTAGCTGCACCCTTACACATATATATTTTTTTGTCAAATGATGCTTTCTCTAATGGGGCAAGAGGAAGAAGGGAGAAAGAAACCTGAGAATTTTAATGTAGCCAACCAACAAATAAATTATGCAAAAAAGAAAAATTTATGAACACCAAGAACCTGCCTTCAATCAACCCTCACTTTTTAAAAAATAAATAAGAAGTTAATTTTAAAAAGAGACACTAATGTACTCTTGTGAGTTGTGAACTGGTTTAACCAGTCTGGAGAGCAATTTGGAACTATGCCCAAAGGGCTATAAAATGATATATGTATCCTTAGACCCAACAATATTACTGTTACCCAAGGATATCAAAGTCAGAGGGAAAGAACCTATCTGTGCAAAATTATTTATAGCAGTTCTTTTTGTGATGACAAAGAATTGGAAATTGAGGGGGTGTCCATCAATTGGGGAATGGCTGAACAAGTTATGGTATATGATTGTGATGGAGTACTATTGTGCTAAAAGTAATAGCTAGGGAGATGGTTCCAGAAAAACCTGGGAAGATGTACATGAACTGCTATAAAGTGAAATGAGCAGAACATATAGTAACAGCAATATTGTAAGGATGGTCCGCTATGAAAAACTTAGCTCTTTTAATCCGTAAAATTTACAACAATTCCAAAGAACTCTGGAGGAAAAATCATATGCACGTTCAGAGAGAGAACTCAGGGTTGATTGAAGGATTTAAAAAAAATTTATTTTATTGCCTTTTTGTCCCTATGTACCTTGCTCGAGTCAGACTTCATTGGAGTACTGTTTAAGTCTTAGTACCAGGGTTGGATCCAGGAAGATAAAATTCTGTGATTCTAAAGAAGATGGATTAGAACAGTGATTTCCAAAGTGGGCGCCACTGCCCCCTGGTGGGTGCTGCAGCGATCCAGGAGGAATGGTGATGACCACAGGTGCATTTATCTTTCCTATAAATTGCTATTAAGATTTAAAAAAATTAATTTCCAGGGGGCTAAGTAATATTTTTTCTGGAAAGGGGGCAGTAGGCCAAAAAAGTTTGGGAACTACTGGATTAGAGAGAGGAGTGACTGGAAGAACTAACAGGGATAAGGGGGCCATGACAGCGGTCCAGATACAGGAAGGGACTCAAACTTGGGTCAGGAATTCATCCATACAAAAAATACATGAAAGGCTGCGGAAAAGGCCAATTTAAGGGATGTATAGCTGAACAAGAAATATGTCCATGTCACCATCATCAGCCCAGCCCCTTGGAGCCCTGTCTTCTTTTATTTGATTTTCACTGCAGCAGATGTGTTTCCTCATCTCTAAAATGAGGGAGGAAGTGATCTCAAAGGCTTGCTTTAAGTCTTTTTTTTTTTTCCTAAAGTACACAGAAAGCCAGGAGATCTAGGTTCAAATCCTGCCTATAACACACATCCTAACTATGCCACCCTAAGCAAGTCACTTAACCTTAGTGTTCTAGGCAGGTCACTAAGAGTGGAAGGTTCAGAGAAGGAGCAACATTCATGCATAAAGGAAGGTTCTGCAGCTTGGTGTCTTTTTTACCATTGAAATCTCAGATCCAATCTCTCCCCCGACTCATTTTCCATGATCTTTTCTTCATTCCATTTTTGTCCTTCTACAACTTTTCTTCTAAAAAACCCCCACATAACCCTTATCTTCTATCTTATGAATGATACTGTGTATTGGGTCCAAAGCAGAAGGGCAGTAAGAGCTAGCTAAGTAATGGGAGTTAAGTGACTTGCTCAGAGTCACACAGCCAGGAAGTCTAAGGGCAGATTTGGTCCCAGAATGTCTCCAGGCCTGGCTCTCAATCCACCGAGCCACCCAGCTGCCCCTAACAACTTCTCTTTATGGCTGTCCTCTTCTAATTTGATCCCCCCTTCCCTTTTGCTTCCTTGGGGCAGAGCTAAGTTAAATTCTATATATTATATAGAGACTTGGAAAGGGGCATTTATATTTTGTCAGTCAACAAGCACTGTTGCAACAGGCACCTATTATGTGCTAGGTCCCGTGCTAAGCACCAGCAGATACAAAGAAAGCTAAAAAGCATAGCCCCTGCCTTCCAGGAGCTCGCATCTAAGGGGGAGGGGGGGCAAACACATTTGTGTACAAGCTGGATGCAAGATAAATAAGGGAAGGCTCTGGCATTCAAGGGGTTATAGGAGGCTTCCAGGAGGAGATCGGATTTTATCTGGGACTTAAAAGCAGTCTGGGAGGTCTGCAGTGGAATGGAGTTGGCCCTGGCTGGCAGAATGCCTGTAGCCAGGAGACGGAGCGTCAGGCAGACAATCGTGACTTAGCCATGTGAAACTTGCGGTTTCCTCCAGCGCCCCTGGGCTGCCAGCACCCACCCCCAGCTGGGGCACTCGGCCTTCCCCTCCCATCCTCATTGCGGGCCGTACACAGCCACCACCCCCCAGTCACACATTCTCCTCCTTCCAGCAACCAGGGTCAGCAGCACCAGGGCCCCCTCCTCACCCCCCAGCAGGCGTGGGTTACCCACCAGCTCACCGCCCCCCCCCGCCCCCCGGCCACTCACCCTCCTCCGCAGTCCCGGCTCTCATAGAGGCCAGCCCTCTCCTGCTGTCCTTGGTCAACATCCCCATGATCCCCTGCAGCGCCGCCTCCCTCCCGGAAAACCATCCTTCACCTGTTGCCCTTGGTTACACGCCGGCCATCTTCTGTTTCCCTTGGTTACCCCGCAACCC
>NC_058132.1:12202202-12222354 GCF_016433145.1 Gracilinanus agilis | reverse complement strand
CCTCATTGCGGGCCGTACACAGCCACCACCCCCCAGTCACACATTCTCCTCCTTCCAGCAACCAGGGTCAGCAGCACCAGGGCCCCCTCCTCACCCCCCAGCAGGCGTGGGTTACCCACCAGCTCACCGCCCCCCCCCGCCCCCCGGCCACTCACCCTCCTCCGCAGTCCCGGCTCTCATAGAGGCCAGCCCTCTCCTGCTGTCCTTGGTCAACATCCCCATGATCCCCTGCAGCGCCGCCTCCCTCCCGGAAAACCATCCTTCACCTGTTGCCCTTGGTTACACGCCGGCCATCTTCTGTTTCCCTTGGTTACCCCGCAACCCTCCCCCACCCGCATTGCAAACCAGCGTTCACCTGTTGCCCTGGGTTACAAGCGTCTCTCTCCTGTTGCCCCCTTCGTCTCCCCCCTCCCCTGCCGTTCATTACAAACCAGCCCCCACCTGTGGCCCTTGATTACACAGTTTTCCTCCCCCTCATCTGTTGCCCTTGGTTACGNGCCCTGGGTTACAAGCGTCTCTCTCCTGTTGCCCCCTTCGTCTCCCCCCTCCCCTGCCGTTCATTACAAACCAGCCCCCACCTGTGGCCCTTGATTACACAGTTTTCCTCCCCCTCATCTGTTGCCCTTGGTTACGAACTCCCATCTCCAGCCTTCCCCCAGTTCTAAGGCAGCCCGCCCCGTCTCCACCTTGCATGCTCGCTCCCCTGCCGTCCCTGGTTCTACACTGGCCGGCAGCCTTCTGCAGGTCCTTCGGCCACCCCCAGCCCCTCAGTGTTCTAGGCAGGCCACTAAGAGCGGAAGGTTCAGGGAAGGAGCAACATGCATGCATAAAGGACGGTTCTGCACCTGGCTAGGAGTCTTTTTTGCCATTGAAATCTCACTTTATTCCCGGCGAGCTCCCCCCGTTCCCCTAGCATCCCCTGCCTCGCCCCGAATCCACGTCCTGCTGGGCTCCCCCCGCCCCCATACCTGGGCAGCCTCTCCGGCACGCAGCAAGGCTGCTGTGCTTCCTCCAGCTGGCTCTGCCTCTGAGGAGCCAAGGCTGCACCGACGGGCGCGCGCGCGCGCACGCTCATTCTCTCCTTCCCCCTCCCCCAAGGGGACAAAGCCGCCCCAGCCAAACTGGGGGCGCGCCACACCCCCTTTCCGTTCTGCGCCTGCGTCCCCAGGTCTGGCTGGGCTCTGGGAAAGGGGAGGGGCTGCAGCCCAGGGGATGACGTCACCCAGTCAGGGGTCCGGGCTTGCAAGGGAGGGCTCCTCCGCTGTTCCCTCTCCCCTTTTTCTCTCCTATCCAGGTATTGGCTTAGGTAAGGACCCCTGGGAGCTCGGTGCTGGGCTTCCACGGGAGCCAGGAAGGAAGAGGAAAGTGATGGGCCCGGAAGATCGGGATTCTCCAGTCTAGTCGGGACTGGAAATGCAGGAGTACCAGCCCAGCAGCCTCTCTTTCCACACCCCTCTCCCACCTCGCCTGGAATCCCTGGACTCACATTTCTGGCCCTCATTTTTCCAATTTTTTGCCGCCACAAAGGGTGCGGCTATAAATATTTTTGTACATGTATTTTTCCTTATCTCTTTGGGGTACAAACCCAGCAATAGTATGGCTGGATCAAAAGGCAGACATAATTCCTTTGGGCATAATTCCAAATTCCTCCCCAGAATGGTTGGATCAATTCACAACTCCACCAGCAATGCATTAGTGTCCCAATTTTGTCACAACTCCTCCAACATTTATTACTTTCCTTTACTGTCATATTGACCAATCTGCTAGGTGTGAGGTGGCACCTCAGAGTTGTTTTGATTTGCATTTCTCTAATTATGAGGGATTTAGAACACTATTTCATGTGCTTATTGATAATTTTGATTTCTTCATTTGAAAACTGCCTATTTATGTCCCCTGACCATTTGTCGATTGGGGAATGGCTTGATATTTTTTAATGATGACTGCTACACCAGTTTTTGGAGTTCACCTGAAGCATAATACATTCTGCTCTAGCTTTCAAAAGTTCAGAGAATCTTTGTTTCAAGTGAATTCGTTACAGACAACATATTGTTAACACATTCCTTTCCGAACCTTTCTAGACCATTTCTATTTTGTTTTATTTTATAAGTGGGTTTATGTCAGTCAAAAAACCATTTACGTATCTATTATGTGCCAGGCCCTGGGTAAAGTGTTGGGGCAGCAAAGAAAGACAAGAAACAGTTTCTGGTCTTAAGGAGCTCACAGTCTCCTTGGGATATAACATGCAAATAATTACTTACAAACCAGATGTATTGTCTCTCTGTATAGGATATCTTAGAAATAATCAACTGAGGGAAGAAAACAGGGAAGAAGGGAAGGGCTTCTTACAGAAGAGGATATTTTAACTATGATTTAAAGGAAGCTAGGGAAGCCAGAAGGTAGAGATGAGAAGGGAGATAATTCCAGGCGTGGAGAACAGCCAATGAAAATTTCTGAAGTTGGGAGATGGAGTTTCTTGGGTGAGGAAAAAAATCTATGAACTGAAGCATATATATGGTAGTGTGTAAGGTGTAAGAAAACTGAGAAGGGGAGGTGGGCCAGCCTAGGAAAGGCTATGAATGCCAAACAGATTTTATACTTTATTCTGGAGGTAACAGAGAGCCATAGGAGTTTATTGAGTAGAAGTGGTAACATGATCTGATCTGAATTTCAGGAAGAATATTTTGACAGCTGTGTGGAGGATGGAATGGAGTGCAGAGAGACTTATGGCAGGGAAGCCAACCAATCAAGAGAATACATCCAAAGGGCTGGAATTGTTCAGCCAGAGATCAAGATAGAGAAAGGAGGGATAACATATTTCTTCTGTCATGCCCTCTTGTACCTGTTCTCTTTTTCTTGCTCTTTTCTTTACAAAGATGGTGAAAGAGGAATTTGTATAAGACTTATGATCTATAAATGAAATCATCTGTTTATGCTTCGTTACTGACTTCTCTCCTCTTTGTCAATTTCCTTTTCTTGTTTTCTTTTTCATTCTTCTTCATAATCCCCCAATTATTGGTGTTGGAATTTGTTTTCCTTACTTAGAAGTACTTCTTCACCTAATCTGTCCTCTCTCGTAGACTCTCCTTTTCCTTCTTTCCATCATCACCTGTTGAGTTCATTGCATTTTACGGTGCACTTTCTTTCAATTTTTCTTTTTCTTATTCAAATGAACATAAGATTTAGACATTATGGAATGTTTGCATACTCTTCATTTCATGCACTTTAATTTTGTGAGATAGTAAGTTCCCTTTCCTTCCTTCTCCTCCCACCCTTCTATCCCAGCATAGGCAGCTAGGTGGTACAATGCATACAATACTGGGCCTAGAGTCAAGAATACCTGAGTGAGTTAGGGGGATTGTCTATCCCAGGAATGCGAAGACTTCCTTGGAAGAATGGGTAAAAGAGAGCAGCCTGTTCCAATGGCCATGAAAGTGGCAGAAATAGGTCTTAGAACTTGGCTAGACATTGAGGAGGCCAAAGTCATCCACTGCATCCCAAGCTGTCACCAGTTGCCTTGCCTTGCCATTGGACTTTGATAACTGAGAGAGTGAGGCTGGCAACTTTGTGCAAGACTGCCTCACAAATCTAATTTATGGAAAAGTCAAAAGATATCACCAGTGATGTCGTTTTGGTCTTTCAACTACAAAGTACAACTACCAATGAGCCTAGTGCTTGGCACATAGTAGACACTTAATAAATGCTTATTCACTCACCTTTCCTCTCCCCAGCATAGTACCCCATTTCTGTCTTTTCCTAAGACCCTCAAAACAAAAAAAATCATCCCCGTGCATTTTGCCTGCCTTATTCAACTTTTTTATGGCCCTTTAAGACCTTAGGATTTTGAAAGGACATCTGTTTCTTCTTCTATTGGCATGTAAACAATCTGTCTTCATATCCACTTCTACCTCTCTCTCTTTCTCTCTCTTTCTCTTTTTCTCTCTCTCTCTTTCTCTCTCTTTTTCTCTCTCTCTCTCTTTCTCTTTTTCTCTTTCTCTCTCTCTCTCTTTCTCTCTCTTTTTCTCTCTCAATCTTTCTCTCTCTCTCTCTCTTTCTCTCTCAATATATATATGTATATGTATATATATATATGTTACCTGTTATCATTTATCTTTTGGAATATCATACTCCATGCCCCCTTCTCCTTTATGGTGGCAATTGCCAAGTCATGCTCTTCTGACTATTGCTCCCTGGTACTCAAACTTCTTTTTTGCAGTATTTTTTCTTTGAACTGGAAGCCCTAGATTATGCTTCTGACATTTCTGGGCGTTTTCATTTTGGGGTTTCTTTAGGAGGTGCTAATCAGCTTTGTCTACTCCTATCGCCCCGTTTCCATGAAATACAATGATGATAGAGCTAGCATTTTATAGTACCTACTGTGTGCCAGGTAATGTGATAAATTTGTTTTATAAATTTTCTTAATGAGGTACAACTCTGCCTGGTTCCTTATCATCCCCTAAGTTTTGACAGTAGAATTGGAAGGAGTTGCCGGGGAAGTTACCGGGAGGCTGTTACTGTCTGGTATACTCTTGGCCGAGACTCTGCAGGTGACATTATGTGACATCTCTGAAAGATGGGGAAGGCCAGATATTGCTCAATTTCTCTACTCCAATGTCATGGCGTGGCAGCTAATGCTAGGGACCAAAATTAGGCACAATTGCTTTGTACCTCTAGCTGCCTTTGCTACTCTCCAGGGAACTAGCATATGCACAAGATGCCTCTGATGGATTCATTCCACATGGAGAAGTCTGGGAAAACTCTCTTGGGGAGAGTCATGAAGACCTATGATGGCAAGCTCCCCACCCCATTGCCTACTGGTCCCTAGATGCCTGTGCCCTATCTAACACCATAGCACTGTTCCAGTGCCCACGGTGTCTTACCTACCCCAATGGCACACCACAGACCATACCTCTGTTTCCCTAACCCAGGACTCCTGCTTCATTCAACTTCTTTTACAGCCCTCATTTCCTTACCAGGATCCCTGATTTCTCTGCCAGCCTTCCTCTCACCTTGGACCTTCTCTCCATCCTCCCTCCAATCCCCTTAATCCCAGGAGAGGCTGTCTCTCTAAGCCCCAGCCTTGCTCTGGCCAGTCCTTGACCTCCATATCCCAGGGTCTTCTCCAACCTTAATCTTTCCTTCTCTCCCCAACCCCTCCAAATTCATCAGTTAGTCAGGTTTCTAGACAAGAGAATCCTGACATGGATTTTTGGAGAGATATATTCAAAAAGAATGAGCTTCTTTTGTAATTCTTTGTTGTTAATTTTTGCATTTAAGAACAGTATTCTGGGAAGGGGATCCACAGGCCACCCAGGATTGCAAAAGGGGTCTGTGAGACAAAAAAGACTGAAAAACCCCTCTTATAGACCCAGGGTTCCTTTTGTGGTGTGAGACAGAAATGGGGGAGCCTGGAAGGGAAGAGGCAATGGAGTTAGAATCTGATTCTGAAGGTATCATTAACAGACAGTCTGGCTGATGACACCTAGTCTCTTCTTGCCCCTTGGTTTTCCAAAGGAGGGAAGGATGGAGCAGGAAAGGAAGCCATATTTTCTTTCTGTTCAGACTATGCTTCCAAATCGGCTTTGATTGGGGTCTCTCCCCTGATGGCAGGGTGTCGGATTCTCACCCTTCTGGGTCCTTTCTCCATTGTATGTCCTTGAGGAAAAGTCAGCCACCTGCCTGCTAGCAGAGATGGGCAAACTTTTTAAAGAGGGGGCCAAAGGAAAGGAAATGCTCATCTGTCAGTCTGTTTCTCAGGCAACTCTTTCGAAGTTTCATTGTATTTGTCAGATTAGGAATAATGTCGCCCAGCCGGAGAGAACATTTCAGGGGGCCGCATCTGGCCCGTGGGCTGTAGTTTGCCCATCACTGGGCTAGAGGAATAAAAACATCCCCTCTTCCTCTGGGAACCTTCTCCTTCCCCAGCTCAGCCTGTAGAGAGTCCAGGCTGTGGCCCACGACAGAAGCTTGGAGCTGGAAGGAATGGCTCCTGGGACCCAGAAGACCCCATCCCAGGTAAGAGCAGTCAGTCTCCAGAAATGACAGACATTGGCAAACTCCAGCATTTCCACTGACAGAGAACAACAGGAGATGGTATATGAATCTGTCATGTCTGTTTTGAATATATACGTATGTGTATATATATATATATATTCATTTCCACATCCACACAATTTAATAACACCGTGTATTTTCATTGTTCTAGCGGTCGTTTCATCTTTACTTTCACCCACCTCAGTCTTTGGCTCATCCCCGCTCAATCCCCCAAACACTTCCTCTTGTGGCAAACAATAATAAATTAATCTTATGCAGGAAAGCCTTGACCAGAGTTCTGAAGTGTTTCCCAGCTGTTTTCCTTCTACAGCGTCATAGTCAGTGTATAAATGTTCTCCTCACTTCAGCCTGCCTCAATTCATACAAGTCTTCCCAGGTCTTTCTTCTACAACAATGCTATCCCGTCTGTTTTATTTTGTCCTTGTTCACTTGTTGTTCGCTTGAGTGGCTCTTTTTCCCCGTTACCCACCGGCTTCTGATGACTTTCTGAACAGTTTTGTTGGGGGAAGACGTCATTGTTTCTCCTTGGGTTCAAATTAGTTGCCTTATTTTTAATGACTCCATTTGGGGTTTTCTTGACAAAGACAGTGGAGTGGTTTACTATTACCTTCTCCAGTTCATTTTATAGATGAGGAAACTGAAGCAAACAGGGTTCCATGCCTTGCTCAGGGTCACACAGCTAGGAAGTATCTGAGGTCATAGTTGAACTCGGGAAGATGAATCTTCTTGACTCCAGGTCTGGCACTCAATCCATTGCACCATTCATTTGCTTGTTCCACTCGTAGACCAGATTTTTATGTTGGCAGTGTTGGCAGGAATCTTGGCATGACCGATTCTAGAATCCACTCTTCCACACACCCCACTATTCCTTAAACATAGGCAGCCGTTTACACTTTTGGACAGCTCTATTTTCTTTCAATCCAGTCTAATTTTGCCTCTTTCCAACTTTCCCCTATTGCTCCTTGTTCTCTATCCCTGCCAAGCAGAGAAAGTCCAAAGTCTCTCTCTGTGACTGCCTGTCAGATACCCAAAGACAGCTGGCATCGATATCTCACAGAAATCTTCTTTTCTCAAGACAAAGCTCCAAAATTTCTTCTAACTCTAATTCTTTTTTAAATTTAATTTATTCAAAACGACCACACCAATGCAACTATCAACAATTTGGAAATGGGTCTTGGTTAATGACACATATTAAAACCAGTGGAAATGCGCATTGGCTATGGGGGGGGGGAGGAAGTGGGGGGGTGAAGGGGAAAGTAAGAGCATGAATCATGTAACCATGATAACTTTTCTAAAAAATAAAAATTATTAAAAAATAAATTTAATTTATTTTAATTTTATTGGTTAATTATGAAAATTTTTCCATGGTTACATGATTCATGTTCTTTCCTTCCCCTCCTCTCACCCTCCTTGCATAGCCAACGAGCAATTCCACTGGGTTTCACATGTATTTTCTAAGTCTAATTCTCAATGGCCCAACCTCATGATCCACTGCCATTTTGGTCATCTTCTTGGAGACGCTCTTCATCTTCCAATGGCCTTTCTTTAAATATAGAATACAGATCCCAGAACAAAAGTTCAGAGGATGTCTAACCAGAATAAACAAAGGATCGTAGGAATGTGGTTTTATATCCTGGGCCTCTCCCATAGTGAAGATGGCATTAGCTTTTTGGATACTAATACTATACTCGACTCATTTTGGGCTTGCAGTCTCCTCTGATTGGCTTCAGATGAGCTTTGTCTAGCCATGCCTCTCCTTTCTTCTGTTTGTAAATGTCTTATTTACTGCGTGTAAGAGTTTATATTCATCTATGTTAAACTTGATCTCACTGGAGCTGAAGGAAGGGATCAGGTACAATGGATATTTTGGCATTTGAATGGATATTAATGAGGGAGAGTGAGGTATCCCCATCAGTGCTGAGATTTTTGAACCCAAGACACTGAAAAGATAGTGGATAGCTAGTTAAATAAATAAGTAAAGATAGAATGGATTTCTGGATATACAGAGCGCCAGCTCTATATTTTTGGGGGTCCTGAGTGGCGTTTAGTGGCGTCTTCCACAATTGGCCTTCCACATGGATAGAATCAGGGTTGTTTGAATCTCTGCTGTCTCATCTCTGCATCAAACAGGTTATTTCTATTTTTTGTAATAGTACCAAGTGTTTTGATGACTGCCTCTCTGTTATATAGTTTGAAGTAAGAAGTGTTATTATTGCCCCTTCATTTCTGATTTCCCCCAACTATTTCCCCTGATATTTTAGGTCTTTTGTTTCTTCAAATGAAATTGATTATTTTACGTAACTCTGTAAAGTGTGTCTTTAGTAGAGTGGTTGATATAGCATTAAATATTTAACTCTGACAATTCCTTATAGTGTCTTGGCCCATTCATTAGCCCTAATTCTCTCTCCAGCCATTTAAATTACTCTTTATTTCTTTAAGGAACATTTTGTAGTTGATTGCACATGAGCATTACTTGGGTTAATGTGTGTCAGACCTAGAGATGACAACAGATTCCACAAGAAATTTTAAATGGATATAAGAACTGAATATTAAGGATCATTGAACAAAAAACTGACAAGTGCCTCAAATCATACACTTTTCACAGCTATGGGCAGGAGATGAATTAAAAAAAAAACAAACAACCTCTTACCTTCCATCTTAGAATCAATACAACATTGTATTGGTTGCATTCAGACAAGTGGTAAGGGCTAGGCAATGTGGTTAAGAGACTTGCTAGGAAGTGCCTATGGTCAGTTTTGAACCTAGGACCTTGTATAAATGGAGATTTTGAACCCTTGGACTTCATCCCCTAGAAATCCCTTAGAATTTCCCAAAATTCCTTTTAATCTCTCTAACACATTTCGGGGTCACATTTGTATAAGTTCTGAGGCTCCGCCTCTCCCTTCCTTTTTTCCTCTGGGAGTGGTCTGGGTTAGCTAACTGTCTTACTTTAGTTCTTATTAATAAACTTTATAAATATTATATTTGGAGATACTGGATATTAATTTTAATCTCCACAACCTCCTAACTTCAGGCCCATCTCTCTATCCACTGAACCATCTAGCTGCCCTCAGGAGATGAATTCTTAACTGGATAAAGGAGAGAAACAATTACAAAAGATGAAATATTATATATGTGTACTTCCAGAGAAAGAACTGATAAACAGAAATAAGCAAGACATAGTTTTATATATGCACATATCTTTTTACCAAATGATGCCTTCTCTAGTGTGTGATGGGGGAGGAAGGGGGAGGGAGATACCTGGGAATTTTAATGTAACAAACAAATAAAATTGAAAAAAATGATGAAATGGATCACTTTAACTGCATGGAATGAAAATGCTTTTGCCCAGACACAACTAAGGTGTCTAGGATGAGAAAGGAAGCGGTCATCTGGAATAATTTTTGTAGGAAATAAAAAAAAGAAAGTAAATAAGCATTACATACGTGACCTCGGAGATTATATGGTCTGAAACTCACTAGGAGAATAATTTGCTCGAGCATCTCTGGACACTAGTCAATGAACTTCTCCTTGTGAACATCGGGTACAGGGAACCCCCTAGCTCCTGCTGCAACCCCCTCCCCTGTGGGATGTGTTTCATCCTTATTGCATTCATTCTGACATCAAGCCTCAATTTGCAATCCACTGTGGCAAGCCATTCTTTTAGAAGCTTCCTAGAACAAGTCTAGTCTTATTCTTCCTTGATATTTTGCTTAAATTTCACTGAGAATGCCAGCAGTTATAGAAGTTTCCTATCCTTCCCAGAGGAAGATGGACAAAGAATTAATTTTGTGATTCCAAATTGGCTCCATGACCATTCCTCTTTCCCTTCTGTAGCTCCATAGCAACATCATATATACTATTCCTGTGGGTTCCTGGGAACTGTCCTCTGATCCTTCCTAACATATCCCCTTCCCCTAAAGAGGAATGAATTCTGAGGTCCTCTATGTCCCTTTGCTATTTACCATTGTTAGGGCTTTCAGTTCCTAACGTGGATTGGATCTCAAACTTGGACCAAGTTGAAGCACCATGGCTGCTGGAATATGAAGACCCACTGAACTCTTGTGTAGGTGAGAGTGAAATTGGGAATTTTCAGGCATTTACTTTAAGAAGTCCTCATTTTCAAATTTTGGGTAGGATACCATCCACAGATCCTCCAAGGTCATTTGAAAAGGTGTGAGGTTGTTTATTGTGAGCCATTTTATAGACCTTCTGCATCACCACAGTTCATTTTCCTGATCTCTCATTTGAGCTTTGTCTTCATTCTTGGAGAAAGAGTTTCTCTCAGAATGACTCTGAGCTTTCTCTTTCTCCTTTCTCTTGGTGGGAGGAGGGAGGTCTCCTTTGTCTTGGAATTATTTCTTCAGAGTCATGTCCTGGGAATAGAGTGTGCTTATTTCTCAGCTTAGCATGGCACCTTTATAGAAACTGACCAAGCCTTAGGACCTAAAGAACTTATAAATAGATGTAGAAAACTAGAAATACTAAGTGCATACTTTGCTGACTAGAACAGAATATTAATTATAATCAAGGAAGAACATTTGAAGAAAGGACATTAATTTTTTTAATCGTCCTTAAGGGGAGAGTAGACAAACATTCCATTGCCTAAGAAGTTGAAGACATAGTTCTGTATTCTGAGAGGGACACAAGAGACAGGAGATGCCAACTACTCTGTTGAAAGGACTAGATATAGTTGGCCAATAGTGCATACCCCCTTCTATGATTAGTTCTCATCAATGGTAGTCTGAAGATGGGCTTTAGGGACTGATAAAAGATCAACAGAACCAGGGACCAAATGTGATAAGATAAGATGGAATATGGTTAGGCTGCATAGCTATAATCAGTGTGTCTAGGTCAAGGATGCTGATAGGTCTGTGGTTCTGAGATATGTTGTAACCTTCCTTGAGTAGTATGGCTAGTTCTGGACGCTGTAATCTACAAAAGGAATGTATAACTTCAGACAATAGAAATTAGGATGGGCATCCATGTATAGGCTCTGCACAACTGATGGAAAGAGGACCTTATGTTGACGTGAGGACTGCTTCGGTGATAAATATGGAATGAATGAATAAAAATGAAAGAGAAAACATTTTTTAGGCAATTAGTCCTTGGAAAGCAGAGTATTAAGGACTAGGGATAGAATAAACAAACAAATCAATAGAAAAATGGGGAGGCAAGGTAAGGGGGAATGGAGGGAAACTGAAACAACATTAACTGTGAATCATTTCAATTTCTGCTAAAGGAAGTAGCAGGTGTATTTCTGGTTTATATTTCTTTTGTTTTGTCTTGTTTCTTTGCTTCAGGTGGAAAGAATATACCTAAAACCCAGAAGTCTACTCCAAAACCAAGTAGTTCTGGTGACTTCAATCTGAGGAAAGTCAAGGGATGTGAAATTAGATTAGAGAAGGAGCAAGACAACTTGAAAAATCATTCTAGAAAATTAAATATTAGCCTCAGGAAAATTAGGGAAAAGAAAGAAGATGAATGTGATAAATCTGAAGTAGTTTTGCTCCACAGCCAACTGATAAATGTTGTCAGTTTGCAGGGAACTTAGATCTTAACAAAAATCAGAAAGTTCCAACTGCCAAAAAGCCTTATAAATTTGATGAATGTGAGAAGACATTCAGTCGAATCTCATACTATAATAGACACAAAAGAGTTCATAATCCAGAGAGATCTTTCACTTGTAATCACTGTGGGAAGGATTTCCCAAGGTGCTACAAACTTGCTGTACATCAGAGGGTACACACTGGAGAGAAGCCTTATAAGTGTAATGAATGTGGAAAGTCCTTCTCCCAGAGCTCATCTCTTACCCTACACCAAAAGACTCATAGTGGAGAGAAGCCTTATAAATGTAACGAATGTGGGAACACCTTCAGCCAGCGCTCAACGCTTACTGCAAATCAGAAGATTCATACTGGAGAGAAGCCCTATTACTGAATGTGGGGAAGCCTTCAGCAGGAGCTCAAGTCTTAGCGTCCACATGAGGAGTCACACTAGGGAGAAGCCCTATCGGTGTACTGAATGTGGGAAAGCCTTCAGCCAGACCTCATCCCTTATAGTGCACAAGAAGATTCATACCGGAGAGAAACCATATAAATGTATTGAATGCCACATGGCCTTCAGGGAAAGCTCAGCCCTTCATGTCCACGAGAGATTGCATAATAGAGAGAAACCTTACCAGTGTAATCACTTTGGAAAGGCTTTCAGTCAATTCTGCAGCCTGGAGAAGTTGAGGGTGAAAAGGAATTTGTTCTGAAAGAAATGGACATTCCAGAGGCTACAATGGAAGGTTTGGCTTGGGACATGAATGGCATTGGGTTGAGGGGGATAGGGATGAAAGAGTATTAGGAAGGAGACAGGGACAGTTTTAAATGACCATTGATGAATTATTTCACTGATTGGGATAGAAGAGAATCTACAGGAGAAAGATAGGGGGCAGAGAGCAAGAGAAACTCAGTTTCCAAGGGAGAGGTACTGAGAAAGTTGGGTCATATATGGACCTGCTGCTTCATCTGAGTAGAACTGGGAGCAGGGAGTGGTTTTGGGGGATCAGGGAAGATGGGTGATCTCATGATCACCACCAAAAGCAAATATAAAATCCTCTCTTCTTCGTTCAAAGCCCTTCATAAGCTGGAGCCATCACCAACTTCCCAGGCTTTTAAAATCTTAATACTTGCTATATACTTTTCTATCCAGTGGCATTGGTTTCTTTTCTATTTCTCACAAAAGAACTCCATTGCCAAACTTTGGGCGTTTTTTTTCTGGCTGTCCATTATATCTTGAATGTTCTCCTTCATATCTACCTCCTGGCTTCTGTGTCTTGTTTCAAGTTCCAGCTTAAAACCATGCCTTCTACAGGAAGCCTTTACCAACCCTTCCCAATCCTTTCTAGTACCTCCCCTTTTACATTTATTTCTTATTTATCCTGTATATAACTTTGTATATATTTGCTTGCTTGTAGTCTCCCCCCCCATTAGATTGTGAGCTTCTTGAGGGCAAGGAGTGTCTTTTGTCTCCTCCTGTGTGACCTGGCCTTCACAAGGTCAATACTGGACTCCTTTTCCAAGACGCCAGATTATGTTTGCTTCATTCCACCTCAGTTCATACAAATCTTCCCAGATCTCTCTGAATTATCCATCCCAAAACCCTATCCATTATTTCTTAGGGCATGATACTCTCTCATTTTATTGGTGAATTATGTTAATTAGCCATTCTCAACTGTGATGATTAAAAATTTCAATAGATTGGCTTCTGGGTAAGAAAATCAATTTATTGATTGGGCTAGCAACAGTAATTAAAGTCAAGGAAGTCCCCTTGCATAGATCCATAAATACAATTTGGGGGCTCATTATTTAGTCCCTCCCTTAGATATCCCAAGACATCTCTAATTGGTGAATAGCCAATGAGGAGGCTGGCCTATCAAAACTCTCAACCTTTCTCCAACCCCCTGGGTGATGTTTGGTAGCCACATACTTAGTTTCATGATTTCGCCTGGCCAGGATTGTCCTTCTTAATGGGAAATTGAAGAATTTGATTTTGCTGTGTGCAAATGTATCTGACATAAGCTGGTTTTATTTACTGAGTAAGGCAGATCTCACCATCTCACTTGTACTCTCATTCTCCTATCCTACAATGGAAGACATCCCTTTGGAATTGGACTCTGTAGGACATTCCTTGTAGCTCCTAGGAATAAAGGAATGAATGCAGAGGTTGAGGAACTGCTCTAAGCCTCTAATTTAAAACTCCAATGTAGAAATAATTCAATACATTAAAAATATGAACTCTCAACTTATGATGGGCTCTCTTTCCCACCTCTACTCCATATCTGTAATATAGCCATAAGACCTGCTATGAATATTTTGGTATATATGAGTCCTTTCTTACTATCTTTGATCTCATTGGGACAGCAAACATTTAGTCAGCCCCTTTCGATTGATCAAGTTTCAGAATTACAGTTGTCCCTCACTATATTGCAGTTCACTTATCATGGCTTTACTGTATCAGGGGTTTAAAAAAAATCTAATTCTGTATCTCAGAGTTTTCACTATATTGTGGGATTTTGTGGATGAATACCATACTGTATACAATGGAAATGCAATACACCACTACCGCAAGTTTGCCAACATGAGATTGTACACACACACTATTTTCAGATGGAATGAAAGGTGACCAACCATAGCACTGTGTTCTGTATCCTGGGCACTGATTGGCTCAGTGACTGTAGCATCAGTCTGCTCTCTCGCATTGTGTCTGTTGGCATCTCTCCTTGTCCAGTTCACATTAATGTCTGATTGCTGTGTGTCGTGTTGCTCTGCAGTGTTGTGTGAAGTTTTCATAAAAGTTTGAATTTATTTCAAGTCCTATGCCACCCAAATGTTCTGCACCTTATAAGGCTTCTGGCAGTGAACCCAAGTGCCAGCAGATGATGCTTACCATCAAAGATTAATAAAATAAATATAACGCTGCTACTTCATGGATTTTCACCTATTATGAGAGTCTCTGGAACATAACTCCCCTGACAGGTGAGACCTCAGTAGCCGACTTTTTAAACAAGTGCCTCAACAAGAATTCTCTCTGACAATACTAGAAAGCTTTTATTTGAGAACCCACCTCACCCTACTGCCCTGGTCCCAGTGAAGTAATAAAAATAATGACTCTCCTAACCGTATTCTTTGGATGCACTTGAAACACTAGGTCCTCCATTCCTTGGAATTTCCAAAGCTACCACTTCCCTTCCCTTTCTTCATCCCTTAGTGAACAAGTTCAACTTTATATGATCTTCTGCTCTTAAATGGTTTGTTCCATTGTCCTTCCAACAAATCAAATCTTGTAAAGCTCCAACCCTGGATTATTATTACCATTTGCTTACTCTGATCCAACTCCTGTGCTGCTGGATGGAGCTAGAGTAAATCACAAAACCAAGCAATAGGTGGTTTACTGTGAATGAATTATTTATTCTGAACTGGGAAGTATTCTTCCTTTCTCATCTCAATTGTCTGTTCCACTCATCACAGTGTTCCTTCCAAATGTTCTGTGCTCTTTTCAAGCTTCCCATGGACCTCTTCAATTGCTTATTCAGATGAGGAGTTATCTTGTGTTTTGCCAAAAGATTTGAGACCATTCATTTTGCCTTGATTCCCCTCTGTCCTTTTCCTCATCCTAGTCTCTGAGGAAGACATGGCCCTCTTGCCAAACACTTCTCTACATGGGAAGGGAATAATTATATAGCACCTATTATGCACCAAGCACCTTAAAAATATTATCTCATTTGATCTTCCCAACAATTCTGCAGGGTAAATACTGTTATTTCCCCCATTTCACAGTTGAATAAATGGAAGCAAAAAGGAGTAAAGTGACTTGTCCAGGGTCATACATCAGACTACAACTCAGGTCTTTCTTACTCTAGGCTCAATACTCTAGTCATTGCTCTACTTTGCCAGGGATCATCTTTCACTACACAATCTTCAGTCTCTCCCTCTCTACCAGCCCCTTCCTTTCTTATGCACTACAAATGCACTTTATTACATTTTTCATGGGAATTCTTGATCATTATTTGGCCCATTTGGAATTTTGGGTTTCAGAATTTCATACTGACTGGAGTCAGTATGTAGGATCTGAGCTGGCTGCCTTTCTTTAAGTAGCCATCTTGGATGCAAATCCCTAAAAGATGGATTTTTAATCAACTAAGTGACAAAGATAATTTCATTTACATAAAATTTAAGGGTTTTTGTACACACAAAATTAAAGTATCAAGGACAAGAGGGCAGGCAGTCTGGGAAAACATTTTGTATCATTTAAAGTGTAATGATTGAAGTTCTTGAGAGGCAGCATTTCTCTTTCTCTTTCTTTTTTAATTTTAATATTTTCCCATGGTTGCATGGTTGCATTCTTTCCCTCCCCTTTTTCCTCCCCCCTCCCAAAGCCAACAAGCAGTTCCACTGGGTTATACGTGTATCATTGTTCAAAACCTATTTCCATGTTATTCATATTTTCAGTAGAGTGATTTTTTAACATCAAAGCCCTAATCATATCCCTATTGCACCATGTGGTCGATCATATATTTTTCTAATGCATTTCTTGTTTCACAGTCTTTCTCTGAATGTGGATAGCATTCTTTCTCATAGGTCCCTCAGAATTGTCCTGGATCATTGCATTGCTGCTAGGAGAGAAGTCCATTATGTTCGATTATGCCACAGTGCATCAGTCTCTGTGTACAATATTCTCCTGGAAGTTCCTGGGGGTCTTTCCAGTTCACATGGATTTTAGCACAATAGTATTCCATCACCAACATATACCATAATTTGTTTAGCTATTCCCCAATCGAGGAATATCCCTTCATTTCCAATTTTTTTTCTATCACAAAGAGTGTAGCTATAAATATTTTTGTACAAGAATTTTTCCTTATTATCTCTTTAGGGTACAAACCCAGCAGTGGTATGGAGGCAGCATTTCTTCATTTTAAATTAATTTATTAGTTGACCAGGCAAGATAACCTAATCTGGTCAATTGACACTCTCCACAATCCAAAAATCCTTACTCCTCCTCTGGTATAGGTTTATATATGCTACTTGTGAATTCCTCACTCAAGTCCCTCCATTGGACATCCCAAGACATCTCTGGTTGGTAAATGGCACTGGGAGAGAGATAGGAAGTGATGTGGAAAAATGGCTATAAAAGGTGAGTCTGAGAAGAATTTCTAATCCTTCCTTGACTTTTCAGTGAGGATTCTCTTTCTCAGTTGGCACTTTGGTGTGCACTGAAGGTTCTCAGCAGATTTTTCAGCATCTTCTGACTCTTCAGATTTCAGCTTCCCTGATTAGGACCTTGGAGTCTGGTGAGATTTGCTTTTGGATTTGCATTTGCAGTCTGGAGACACTAGGATTAGGACTTAGGGTACTTGTAGCCTGGCGATTTTTTAACCCTTTATTCCTGTCATTTCTTGTCTCCCACTTTTCAGGAACCAATCACAGCCTCCTGATTTGCCTATCACTGCTCAAGGGGGGCAGTGCTTGTGACCTTTGGGGGTGTGAACTTTTTTTTTTCTAGTGAGTGACTTGTGAACTCTTACTTAGAGATTTACTAAGTGTTAAGTAGGGATACTTTTAGTTCTTAATTGATTAATTCAAAATAGACAAAGGGAATAAAAAAATCCTTTAACACTTATAGAATCATCAAGGTCCTATGGCAAGACAAACATCAGGACCACTGACAATGGTTCAGGATGCAGAGGGTAACCTTGGTATCTTTTGTGTCTGACCAATCTCTAAGCACTCCATAGTGCTTGCTTAAGCTGTCTTCATGGTTATTGGAACAAATTATTCTCATCTGTCCCTTCTGCTGGGGGAAAATTTCACATGCTTAGGGTAGACACTGCCCCCTCACCTCAGTTCACCAATAGGTTGGAGGCTTGTTGGTTACCTGCAATCTGGTTTATCCTGACTGCATATATGGTTTACTGGAGTGTGGCCATTGTGCATGCTACAGCTTCTTGGAGCCACAGGTGACAACTGGTGGCAAGTGAACAAGAAAGGAGGAAAATAGACCTGAAAAGAACTCAGCAAATCCTCTCACCAGACATACTAGTCTTCTCTGAACAACCTGTACACCTGTCACAACCATGTACCATCCAGATGGAACATGTCTAGCTCACCTCTCTGCAACATTCTTTAGTAATTTTATTACTTTTTCTCCTGATCTGCTTCTCATCATTACTTGTGTGGCTTCTCATTTTTCTCTCCTTATCACTCTAATAATTAATTGGCAGCCACTTAGGAGAAAAATTAACCCTTCCCCTCATGTTTTCTCATCCTTATTCTCCTCAATCCAATCCCACCAACATCTGAAGCTAATCCTGTACACCCATTTGCTCCTTGATTTTAGAATTTCTATTTCCTTAATAACAAATTCTCTTTCCTTCTATTAGCCTTTATAATGACCTGGCTACCTTCTATTATACTGGTTTGATTTTTTCTAACTTTTTCTATGTCTTCAAATTCCATAGGAATCTTTATATACTTTTCTACTTTTTGTTTTTCTCTTACTGAATCTTAATTTTTTTCAATGAATAAGTGTTTATTTCCTCTCCTTGTAATATGCCCATCCATTGAGGGAAAAATAAAAACAAAGATGTAACAAAAATGCATGGTCAAGCATTGGCCGCTTCCCAAAATGGATTTATTATTATTCATCTGTCAGAAGGTGGACAGCATGTTTTATCAATTGTCCTTTGGAATTGTAGTTGGTCACTGCATTCTTTAGAGTTCTGAAGTTTTTCAAAGTTGTTCCACTCTTTTCAGTACATAGCCTAGGGCTCTACTCCAAACAGCTACTGAAAGGCTCAAGCCATGCCCTCACTGTATCTTGGATCTGTAAACACTTGGGTAATGAATAACAGAGTTGCCAGATGGCACCTGTTCCTGTATCCTATATAGGTTTACATCTCTGATGGATCTGGGACCCCTTCTTCTGTAGGTACACAGTCTCTGCCTATGCTGGAGTACTCCATGAGGCACATTCCTGGCCAAATCCCATCCTTAGTTACTACAGACCTGTAGAAAGCCTTTGGAGAAACAGGGTCAAATTTAGGGCTTGTTATCTGGATTCCCTACATGACCAATCCAGGCTGAGGCAGTCTTTGTGTTTGGTCCTGGTCACTTGAGCCCTGAAAAGCTCTGGTACCAGTAGGTAGGTTAATCCAAAAACAACTTGACCCCTCCAGGAGGCTATTAGGAGTCATTTAGAGAAATAGAGTCTGTAATAGATATTTTATCTGGATCCCATTACAAAATCATTGGCAAGTAAAACTGTGTGTATGATTTTTCTGCACTGCACGTCAGATGCAGATAGAATGGGCCATCTAAGGTAAAAATCTGAGGCTCCTCTTGTGACTCTTTTTCAGATCCACACCTTTTCTTAATAATATTATAAGTCCCATTGGGAAGCTTTAAACAAACCAGCAGTTACTGGGTTAACAATTCCTCTACAAGAAAATTAAGATCCATAAACTCTAAGAATATTCCTAAGTCAGCCAAGGTCAGAGCTAGACAGGACTTCTTCCATCCAGGTGCAGTCCTCCCGATAAAAAAATACAAGATTCAATTCATTCATGATATCTATAGAATATATTTACAATTCTCAGAATTTGCTTGCTGATATCCAGGCGGCTAGAATTCAGCCTTGGACCCTGTTCTGTCTTTACTTGGAAGCCTCCAAAGATTTTCTTTGTAACCCCTTCACAGCTATGACTCTTTCTTTGTGCTCTTTGTTTGAAACCAATATAAAAATAAACTCAAAAATCCATGATGTTGGATCAGCTATGATCTAAACAATTAGACTGGCTGTTCTCAGTTTCTGTTTCTTGTCTTTTCAATCTGACGCCATTAAGCGCCACTCAGGACCCCTACCATATAGAGCTGGACCTCTATACAGACCCATCTGTCTCCCTATGCTGACTGGAAAAATCACTGTGACTTTTTCTTGAATTTATCCATTCAAATGCAATCTCTTTCACTTTCTGGATCTGATTAGAGGATTTTGGAGGATAAGTTCACTATACACCTTCCACTCCACCATCATGGCTCTGTCCTCAATATGACTTTTCTCTTTTACCACAAGATATAATGGATGAAGTCATTCCCATATACATTACATATACAGGGCTACTCTCCAGCATGAATTGTCTGATAAACAGCTAGTTTAAAGATTTTGGAGAGCCTTCCAACATTAATGACATTCCAACATTGATGATACATCTCCCTAGTATGGGATTCTCTTATAATAAATAAGGGCCGAGGTCAGTGCATTTCTTCACTGTGAATTTTCTGACATACAAAAAAGGGTGTAAGTAGTTCTAAAAGTCAACACTTTCATTTATAAGATTTTTATTTAGTGTGAACACTTTTGTACTGTAAAGGAAGTATTTGGGGTGAATTAATTCCTTCATTATATACAGGGCTTTTCTCCAGTGTGAATCCTCTCATATACAAGGTTGGAAAAAAGCATTGCCACACTGGTCAAAACTTTGTAAGATTTCTTTCTTTTCCCCTTTCCTTTCCTTTCCTTTCCTTTCCTTTCCTTTCCTTTCCTTTCCTTTCCTTTC
>NC_058132.1:12186532-12197325 GCF_016433145.1 Gracilinanus agilis | reverse complement strand
TTTTTTATTTTATTTTATTTATTATTTTATAAAAAATAAAAAATTTATAAACAAAAATAAAAAATAAAATAAAATAACCATAAAAAAGAAAGAAAGAAATGAAAATAGGAGCCCACTGTCAAGAATATAAATGTCCAGGGGAAGAACTATCTTTTTTTTTCTTACCAAAATGGATTAGCAATTTGGTAGAGCAGTTCAGAAGTCTTACCTTACATCTTATACAACCTTAAATTCAAAATGGATATTTGACCTGACTACAGCAGGAGATACCATTAAGAATAAGAAAAGAATGAGATCAAGTATTTTGTGTAATTAGAGAATTTCTTATTGGGGAGGAGGAAGGATTTAATGATAATGATGAAAATTTTTAAACACATGAGTATTCATGAAGCTTCTTTTAAAAGGTACAAAACAAAACAGAAAGCTCAGGAGACAATGAAGAGAAATAGGACAAATTTAGATCCA
Organism: Gracilinanus agilis; assembly: GCF_016433145.1. NCBI lineage: Eukaryota > Metazoa > Chordata > Mammalia > Didelphimorphia > Didelphidae > Gracilinanus > Gracilinanus agilis. The sequence continues at coordinate 12,196,860 of NC_058132.1, read as the reverse complement.
CCTTTGAGAAATATTTTATATACATTTTTATATTTCTCTTTAAAAATAGATTTTATTGCTATTGTTTTACATCACCATATATTCTTCCCTTCTTCAAGGGTCATCTGATATAACAAATGTTTTTAAAGAAAAAAAGAAAAAAGGGAGAAATCAGGAAAACTGGTAGATTTCAAAAATTTGAAAACATATGTAATATGCCCTACCTGTGAACCTTCCATTACTGAAAAGCAATAAAAAAATGAATTCTGTAGAAGGAGAAATATTCAGTGCTAATGGCTGGGCCATACTAACATAATAAAAATAGTAATATCAACAAGCTTAACTTAAAGATTTAATGCTGTACTAATTAAACTATCAAAGGAATATATCATAGAACAAAATTCATTTTTAGAAACGAAAGATTTAGAATATGAAAGGAAATCATGAAAAAAGGTGGGGATGACAGGGGAATAAAATAGGCCTCAAATTGCATCATAAATCAGCAGTCTTCAAAACTATTTGATATTGGATTAAAAAAAGAGAGGGAGAAATAGATCAGTAGGATAGCCTAGAAGTGGGAAAAATCAGAAATAAACAAGAACTCAGAGTTCAATAAACCTGAAACCTAAATTACTATCTATCTGATGAAAAACTTCTGGGAAAACTAGAAAGAAGTCTGGCAAAAATTAAGCTGAGACCAAATTATTAAAACATTCAATAATAAATTCTTAGTAGATACATACTCTTATCATTAACATCAAAGCATTAAAAAATTAGAAAAGATCTATAGTTTTCATAGCTATGGGGAAGAGATGTATTCTTCACCAAACAAGAGCTAGAGGCAGTTACAAAAGATAAAATAACACATTTCTTGAAAAACCACAAAAAAATGTATTTCAGGGAGATTTGCATTTTTATGTACAATCTTTTTTTTAAGTGTAAATGCTCATTTTCTGATATTTTGTCAAGAACAGAATAACAAAACCCCCACTTTTTATAAAAAACAATAACAACAAAGGAAATTTCCAGGGAAATAATTAAAGTATTCATAGTTTTGGATCACAGTCTAAATTTAAAGGTCCATTATACATCAAAATATTCACAGTAACAATTTTCTTTGTAGCAAGAACTTCAGATAAAGGAGTTGCCTTGAGGGAATTGGCCAAAGCATTACAGTTGGTTGATGAATACTGAGCCTTATACATTGTAAAGAATTTGGAAAGACCTTCAGACAGGGATCAGATATTTGAATACTATTATATAGTAAAAAAATTTGAACCTAAGAATTTTAAAAATTCATTATATCTTATGAATTAATGAACAATGTGGATTTTCTAATATCTTCTGGTCTGCTCCCCAGTTAAAAGTATTTCCACTTCATATAGATTTACAGGGTTTCAGGCCAGTATGAATTCTCTCATGCATGGTAAGAAAAGACTTCCGAGTAAAGGTTTTGTCACATTGGTGACATTTATAGGGCTTCTCTCCAGTATGAATCCTCTGATGGGCAACAAGGTTTGCACTCCAGCTGAAGGATTTCCCACATTCATTACATGTGTAGGGATTTTCTCCAGAATGAATCCTGTAATGTGCCATAAGGGATGACTTCTGGCTGAAAGCTTTTTCACATTCATTACATTTAAAGGGCTTCTCTCCAGAATGAATCCTGTGGTGTGCCATAAGGGATGATCTCTGTCTGAAAGCCTTTCCACATTCATTACACGTATAGGGCTTCTCTCCAGAATGAATCCTGTGATGTGCCATAAGGGATGAGCTCTGTCTGAAGGTCTTTCCACATTCATTACACGTGTAAGGCTTCTCTCCAGTGTGAATCATCTGATGAACAGCAAGATGGGAGGACTGTCTGAAAGCCTTTCCACAGTGATTACATTTGTAAGGTTTCTCTCTCGTGTGAATCCTCTCATGTACGATAAGCTTTGCTCTTTGAATGAAGGCTTTCCCACATTCATTACATTTATATGGCTTCTCTCCAGTATGAATCTTCACATGTTCAGCAAGGTTGCAGGGCTTTTGGAAAACGTTTCCACACTGATTACATATGTAAGGTTTCTTTCCAGTATGAATCCTCTCATGTATAATAAAGTTTGCTCTCCATCTGAAGTCTTTCCCACATTCATTACATTTATAGGGCTTCTCTCCAGTGTGAATTCTCTGATGGACTGCGAGTTGGGAGGGCTTTCTGAAAACTTTTGCACAGTGATTACATTTGTAAGGTTTCTCTCCAGGATGAATTCTCTGAGGTGAAATGATGGGTAATCCCTGGGGAAAGGCCTTCCCAAATTTATTGCATTTACAAGACTTTTCTGGTTTGTGAATTTTCTGAAAATAGGTATTCCCACATTGATTACATTCACGCAGTTTCTCTCTAGTATGAGCTTTCTGATGTAAACTAAGAGACAAGCGGTGGATGAAGCCTTGTTCATCTTCATTACATTTAGAAGGCATTTTTCCAAGGTGACTTTTCTGATGACTAATAATGTCTGGGATCAAACTGAACACAGTTTCACAGTGATTACCCTGAAAATCTTTCACTCCTGTATGCTTTTCTCGACACTGATTGAGCTCTCTCTGCTCTTTCAAGCAGTCCCCATATTCACAATATTTGGAATGTTCTTTCCCTGAGGTGAATTTCTTAAATTGAATTAGGTCTGAATATTGTTTAAAGTCCCTTTGACTTTCAGCACATTCATGGTGAAGCTTTCCGATGGGGGCTTTTGACTGGACAGAAAGGGTTGACCCTTGAGTAAAATTCTTCTCATACTTATTATATTCATCACCATCTCTCTCTTCCTCTGGAGTTTTCCTGAGGATCTTTTTGAATTGTCTGGAATGACTCCCCCAACTACTCTGCTTCTTCTCTAACTTGATATCACAGTGCCAGGATTCTTTGAAATTGAAGTCACAGGAAATGCTTAACTTTGGAAAAGATTCCTTGCTTTGAGCTGTGGTTTGCCCATCTGAAGGAAACAAATCACAGAAATACAGCCTCTTACTTCTTCTTTTTTAAAAAACACAACACCCAACTCTTTATCTGTTGTCTTAGATTCACTACTATGTTTTCGTTCTAAGGCAGGGCTAGGCAGTGGGGGTTAAGTGACTTGCCTATGGTCACACAGCTAGGGAGTATCTGAGGCCATATTTGAGCCCAGAACTTCCCATTTCCAGGCTGGTGCTCTAGCCACCGAGCCACCTAGCTGCCTGCTATAGCCACTTACTTCTAAGGACAGAAAGAAAGCTGAAATAGATTTAGTGTCAATTCAGTATCCTCCCTTGTCTCGACTTTCTTCTTCCACCCTGTCCTGGAACTTAAAACATGTGCAAGTTGATGTCCTTCCTCTTTGGTTTCCCTGTATCCCTTTCCCAGGACACCTAAAATTCTTCAAGCCAGAATGAGTACTCACATGGTTACATGAGAGTTACCAACTCTATTCCTTCCCAAGAGATGGAGGACCATTAGACCTTACTAGATGCAATATTCTTAAAACTTCCAGTTCTTCTTTGCTCTGACTCTATGACTTCCAGTCTCATAACAGCTACCATCTGACCTACTACCTATCCAGATCTATGACACCATCCCTGATGAGCTTTTCCATCCAAACTGTCACTGAAAAACCCATGTTATTTCCCTCACTTACAAAGTGAGATCTTTGAAACTAGGGAATGGTTTTTAATGTTTGGATGCTGTAAAAATGTAGAGGGTTTTGGAAATGGATTAAACTGGGCCAATGTGATTAGGTTAACTATGGGATAACAGATTCAGTCCAGGTAAAGCCTGTCCTGAGGTAACAAATACAGACCAGTATATATCAAAGGTGGATGATGGATTTATTAAACAAGGGAAGGTAAAAAGGGAAATTTGGATAATCCTAATCTCTAATGCCAACTACCTAAACCCCCAGATCTAAATATCTCTTCACAGAGATTTCTTCAGAGTGATTTCCTACTCTATTCCTCTCCTCACTGTCTAAAATCCCAATTCCTGTTCTTGGTTAAACTAACACTAAACCCCCCTTTGCTGGTTTTAAGGAAAGGGTTTGTATAAGCCTAATAGGGCCCAAAGAAGGTCCAAGATCCAAAAGGATCCAGGCCTGGTCTCACAATCAGATGCCAGATGTCTCGGAATCACCAGGAACTCAGCAGATATCAACCAGCCAGGAGGGAAGCAGGATAACAGAGCAACAGGTAGGATGGGAAGATAAGATAGAAAACAGCCACAGGGAAATAGCCAGTCCCTCTGGGTCAAAACCAGAGAAAGGACCCAGCTTAAGCCCAAATGTCTCTTAGTAACAGCTCAGCTCTCCCCTGCAGAATTCCAGAATCTCTTACTCTGCTGCCCATGCCTTTGTCCTCTGCAAATTTACACACTTTCCCCTTAACTTAACTTTTTCTGGTAACAACGCCCAGTCTTTAACACAGTTCTTGGCACATAATAAGCACTGAAAAAAATGCAATTTCATTCATTCAAAAAGAAAAGTCTTCAAACAAGAAAGGTCGGAATCAATAATGATAAAATTCTATTATCTCACATCTGAAAAGTAATATCTTTCCAAAGAGCTTCCCATAGAATAATACTGGACCCTTTCCCAAGTAGTCAGCGACATAGGCAGGGTAGGCATTTTTATTTATTACACCCATATGGCTCAGAAAAGGTGACCATAATACTTCAATGACAACACTAAGATTGTACTGTGTATAAGGGAAGGAATAGGATCTGAGCTTTCATTTTGTGCCAACTTGCCAGGGCTCCTTCCACAGCATTGCATGGCCTCTTGGCATTTGAGTATTTCTCCAAATGCTCATCATTATAAGGATTTTTATTGTGGTGCTGGTATGCTTTTCAGGCATTTATGAATTTTTTTAGTAACTATCATGGTTATTTTTTGAAAAGGACTATGCTAACTTTATAAGTGGCTACATTCCCTTCAACTCACACTAAGAAATTACTAGGGAGTTATGCAGCCAGCATCTTGAGAAGTAACTCTTACGGAGAGGCACTCTGGCAATTGTTTCTTCAGATGTTGCACTCCTGCCTTCTCAGGAGACCTAAATATTGAAGACCCTGAAAAGAGAGTTCTTTTCATGATATTCTTTGGCATTGTCAAATGGGGTTAAAGAATATGTCTTACCATCAAGTTGAATGCCTGATGCTAGACATTACCGGATGAGTTTTATGGGTTGTCTCCTCTATTAGAATGTGGGCTCCATGATATCAGAGACTTTCTTGATTTTCTACTAGTATCTTTAGAAATTAGCACAATATTTTTGGCAATAGAAAGTGCTTAATAAGTAGTTATTATTCATCATTCAGGCAGTCAGTCATTCATTTGCTCACACCGTACTTTACCAGTTACATTTCCTTGGTTCTGTCATCCCATCAAAAGGGGTAGAATTCTTCCAACAGTTGATCAGAGCCCACCTATACCTGCCCATCCTGTATTACCTTTTCCCAGGTTTGTCAATATCTTTCAAACTGAACACACTGCTCCAGCTATGATCTGGGCTCTTTAGAGGACAATGGGCTTACCAGCTTCTTGGTATGGTAACTATGCTTCTATCCATGAACCCAAGTTCACCTCAGTTTTCACAACTGCCATGTCTTGCTCTTGACTCCAATGGCTTTTTTTTGGTATGAACTATGGTCTAGTCACATCTCTCCCTGCCTGTGACTGTGCAGGTAATTTGTCACACCAAAATATAGGACTTCACGTGGCTCAAATTAAATCTGTCTTAAAGACTGGGTCCACTGTTCAATTGGTCTTTTATCTGTCTCTAAAGCATTTCCTCTATATGTTAGAGAGACAACCCAGTCAAAGAAGGCAGCATGCATTATTCCATAGATATAACTCACACTTTCAATGTGTTTTGCAAACCCTTTAAGGAAGCGATCATCTCCTCTGTCCTTTGAGTTCCTCCTAAGGCTTGGGCAATGTCTTAGATCTGCTAGCCAATGGATTGTCTGTCCATTTTGTGAACGATCAGGGGAAGCAACTCAGAAGAATGACTTCTGACATAGGAGACCACCAAGAATGGGAAAAGAGAATGCTCTGTATCATACAGAATGAGGCAAACATCAAGGAAGAAAGATCAAGAAAGTGGTATATGTTGAATCTCTGTCTCTTTTGAATGACCTTGGGGATTTTTAAGGATATTTGTACAATATTTTTAAATAATGACTTCCTGAGATAACTGTGCCCAGTTTCGCTCACTCACCTAGACAGGAGTTTCTTGGGTCTTCTTGATCCAACAACCATGGTATTTCCCCTTGGTCCAACTGGGAGATAAGATCTGCTTTGGGAACTGGAAGCCCTGCTCATGGTAAACAAGGAAAGGCTAAACACACAGAGAACCTTAGAATTCCATCTTTTTCAGAGAAGGAGGCATGCTTGGAAGGGTCAGAGGGTGCTACCTAGTACCCTTTAGGGACAGTCTATATGTTGATTTTGGGAACTATGGGATGGAGGAAAGAAAATGTCACAGAGTCAATCAGAAAATTGGGAATCAGAAAATTAATACTTTATCCACTTCCCTCCTAGAAGGATACAAACCTTTTCTAGCATATATATTGGAATTTTGTGGAAGTATTAAGCTAGAAAAAAAGATAGGCTTGCTGGGATAGATCTCCAAAAATAGGACTAGTAGCAGTGGGATACAAATTTAGACTTGATATCAGGAAGAAATTCCCAAGAATAAGATATATCTCAAAGATGAAAAAGTTGCCTCAGGAATTAGGGGGTTGTACATCTCATTGAACATCTTCAAAGAAAAGCTGGATGACCACATTTAGGGGATGTAATTCTGATTTCATACTCCACTTGAAAAATCCCTAGAATAAGGAAGTGCTAGCTTGAGAAATAACAAATAAAACTCCTCACTTCCTATTAGACAGCACAAGTACTTTTGATGTGAGAACAAGGAGGATGAAGACCCTGTTTCTTGGATAGGAATGGACTAGGAGGCTTTGGTCTCCAATAATGGTTAAATGCTTGCTACTTCAAACTGGATAATAGGTATGAGACAAATTAATATTGAATTGTATTATTTATTATCAATATTTCTACGTGAAACCATTCATTTCCCCAAACCTCTAACTTTCCAAGGTCAGGTGGCTTCCAAACTAATGTAATTATTCCCAAGCTTCAAGGCATTTAATTGGCATAGGACCTTCTGTCTTTTGTTTTGGACAAGATAGAGACCTCCTTCTTTATTTATAAGTAAGAATGCTCTCTCTAGGTCATTAGAAAGCATAAGCCTTCTTTGTTCTGGCTAAACCTACCTAGATTTGGGGTGACCAGATCCCCAGGAGGGGAAAGAACCACTCAAAAAGATGATTTTGACAACTTATATTTTTCTAGCTGAAGATTACTAGAAGTTGGGCGTTATAAGCTCTATGATATTCTATTACTTAATAGAGGAGGGTAGGTGGGCCGGATTTCTTAGCTTAATGAAGCTGCAGGATCCTCTAGTGAGATTTCTAAGTCTACCTCTTCTTTCAAAATATCCAGCAATCAGGTCTATGAGAGGAGATCCAAAAGCTATACTGCCAGGGGGCAGCTGGGTAGCTCAGTGGAGTGAGAATCAGGCCTAGAGACAGGAGGTCCTAGGTTCAAACCCGGCCTCAGCCACTTCCCAGCTGTGTGACCCTGGGCAAGTCACTTGACCCCCATTGCCCACCCTTACCACTCTTCCACCTATGAGACAATATACCGAAGTACAAGGGTTTAAAAAAAAAAAAAGCTATACTGCCAGGCCAAATAGAAGGAAGGTATAACTGTTAAAAGGATCTGCAACTTTCTAGTTCTTTCCATGCAGAGGCTACCATGATTGACGGATCATTTGTTAATCAACTGCATTCCCCTGTTAATAAAAGATATTATTTTTAGGGAAGTGGACTCATGTTATTTATTGGTTAAAATTCTGGGCACTACAAATAGGAAGGGAGGGAGAAAAGTATGCTTTTCATTGGCCAATTTAGAATTGCCAAGGGAGGGTTTGGATAAAAGTGCAATCTGTCTTTACCCAAGGAGTGCAAGTTCTGGGATATCTCTAGCATGACATCTCTGTAGAGAGCCTTCTGGGAAGGGTCCAAGAGGCACCACTCCTCATGAGTGAAGTCCACGGTCACATCCTTGAGTGTCACGGATTCCTGAAATGACAAAAGTCATAGAATTTAGAGCAGGAAGACATATTACAAGTCATTTAGACTTTACAAGACATTGTACTTTGCAAAGTGAGAAAAATGAGGCTCAAAGAATGTGAAGGACTTTCCCAAAGGACTTTTTTAGTAAGTGTCAGAGCCAACATGTGAAACCCTAAACCTCAAGGGCCAAATGGAAAGTTAGAAAAAATGGTTTACGCTGGCAACTAGAAGGCAGGTGAGAAACGTCCTATTGAAAATTGTGAATTTCTTGTCCATATGGAGTCAGGAAGTGTTTTTTTGTGTTTTATTTGTAATTTATGAGGATTGATAGAGAAAACAGAAGGAATCGATGGTAGTATGAAATTTTTTCTCATCCAAACTCTCCTAAGTGATATGTTATAATGAAACCTCATAAATAGAACTGTATAGGGGGCAGCTGGGTAGCTCAGTGGATTGAGAGTCAGGCCTAGAGACAGGAGGTCCTAGGTTCAAACCCGGCCTCAGCCACTTCCCAGCTGTGTGACCCTGGGCAAGTCACTTGACCCCCATTGCCCACCCTTACCAATCTTCCATCTATAAGACAATACACCGAAGTACAAGGGTTTAAAAAAAAAGCCAAAAAACAAACATAAATAGAACTGTATGGTGAATGATGAATTTCTAAGGACTTGGCAAGTCCACTATCTTTTTAAACAAAGCAAACTAAAGAACTCTAGTCCAGTGTCAGGATTAATCCAGTAAAGGAGCTATATCTAGAAATGAACTTTTGGTAGGACCACTGCTATGTAGGAATTGAGCCAAGTTTTGAGCCTATTGTCCTGGAGACTATGGAAGGGGAAAGTATGACCCCGTGGTTTTGAGGGACATGCTTTTACCTTTGTTCTTGTATATTTTTGAAGGAAATAAATATCTCTTTGTAAAAGCTAACTGATGTTAAGTGATTTCAAAGAACTGGACCCTAATTAGTGAGGGCCTTGAACCAATGGCAGAAAGAAGAGAGAGCAAACCATAGATCCTTCACGGTGCCTGAGATCCCAAAGTGGGGGATGTGAGAAGCCTGGTCCTGAAAGACTGACATCAGACTGTGTACTTTCCAGTCACTGAAGTATTCTTTCAAATGGTGGACAACATTTAAAAATTTTTCTGACACCTGTTTGCTTATACCATATGATCATATATCTCCTAAGGACTGGCTCTTAGTCACAGATTTCTGTTCACTGCTTATTTACTTTGGATACCGATTGTTTTTCCAAGAAATCTGATACAAAGATTTGTTTTCCAGTCAGTTGCTTCCCTTCTAACCCTAGAGACAAGTTTTGTTCATGCAAAACCTTTTCTATCTCATGTAATGGAAACAATCTGTTTTATCTTTTGCAAATGATTCTATTCCTTAGTTGATTAAGAATTCATCTTGTGGGGACTTCCAGACAAGATGGTGCCCTGAGGCAGACCATCCAGCTCTCATATACTACTACTCTAGCAAAAACCTGAATTCAAAATAGACCAAACAATGATCAATAAATCTAATGAAAGATGAGTCTTTTTTGGAGAGAAGGGAAGAAACCAGTAGAGAGTAAGGCTGAAGATTAGAGAGAGAAGGGGGATGATTATGGGAGTAATCTAGTGGAGGAAACAGGATTAGATGGGATCAAGAGAATATGAAGAGGGATTGTTCTTGGCAAGGGAAAGGGTTGCCTTTTCCTCCTTCATTGAAGTAAAGCATGAGATTGTTGGGGATGACATCAAGGATGGGAGATGAGATGAGAAGGAAAGAGTTCAAGGCAAATAGCCTTGATTTTAAAAAATTAAATATGAGACATCTGAGAAAGTGACAATAGAGAATTCCATGGAAAACTTGAAGAGAAAACAGAAGGTGACTGAGATAGGGAATCAGTTAGGGAGGAAGGAGAAAGACTGCCTAACTGAAGGAAGGGGGCCCATTTGGGATCAGATGACATACAGTCATAGTGTGCCCAGTCCACAAGATTTTATGATTTCTTCTAGCTCTATTGTACAGAACAGGAATAAGATAAAAGGAATCAGATGATAGGAATCAATAAGTCAATAATTATTCATTAGACTTCCACTATGTCCCAGGTATAGTGATAAAGTGTTGGAGCTAGAAAGAAAAGCAAAATTATATATATGTGTGTGTGTGTATGTGTGTGTGTGTGTATACATATATATATAT
>NC_058132.1:12173766-12183596 GCF_016433145.1 Gracilinanus agilis | reverse complement strand
TTGAAGGGGAAAGGGGAGCATGAATCATGTAACCATGTTAAAAATGAATATTAATAAATGTTAAAAAAAAAATAAAAAATAAAAAAAAAAAAAGGAGTCAAAAAGAGATGGGAGGGGATACCTAGTGGGAGGATGATGAAGTCCTACAACTGAAGTAGGAAATGATCTGAAGAAGTTAGTTACAAGGTTTATTTCATCTTGTAGAATGATGTTTCTGGACATAATACAGTCTAGGAAAATATCTGGGTAGAAAACAATGAGAAGAATTCTCCGGGCACTCTCTTTAAATGGTAGAATATCATCAATGAGCTCCCAGATGTCCATCTTGACCCCTTTCAAATGGTGTAGCAAGGACCCTAAGGGCAGGCGGTGTTGAGGAATAGTTTCTTGAACAGAGTCAAATGTGCACTTTGGGAAGATTAGTCAAGAGGAGGATAGACTAGAGTGGGTAATCTTGAAACAGGAAAACTAACCAGAAATGTATTGCAGTGGTCCAGGTATAAGGTAAGGAGGGACTACAAAAAAAAAGACAAAAGATGTAGCAAAGAGAGAATGCACAGGACTTGGCAACTGATTGTATATGGGAATTAGGGGTGGTAAGAGAAAGTATGGAGTTAAGAACTATTCCTAGGTTATAAGCCTAGATGACTGGGAGAATAGTGGCATCCTCTAAAATAATAGGGAAATTAGGATGAGGGTAAGTGGAAATTAGACTTCATCTCCCAGGATTCTTCCCTTGCCCCAAGATTCCCTTTTCCTTTCTCTTTAACTGTTTTTTTTTTGTGGGAATGCCTCTCTTGCCCTCTCTTCCACATGAGTGGAGTTTGGTGAGTGTTCCCTGTTTTCTCTAGCTCTCTAGTTAAATATTAATAACTCTTTATAAATATTATACTTTAGAGCTATAGAATATTAACTTCTAAATCTACAAGGGGAATACTCAGAGAGAAGATAATGGATTCCATTTTGGACATGTTGAGTTCCGTATGTCTGTAGGACCTCCAGTTCAAGAAGCCCAATGAACAGTTGGAGATGTGAGACTGGGGCAATCCAAAGTTAGAGTTTTTATGAGGTTTGACTGGTAGGAATATAAGGGAATAAGGGATTTGAAAGAGAATAGTATACAAATGAACTGGTTCAGCAAGTCTGGAAAGGGAGGCAAGCATAGTTAGAGCACAGGGTGATGGTCTGGGAAAATAAGTTAGGAGTAGTAAGGCATAGGGAGAGAGGGAATGGGAAAACATGAGTGGAGACAGGAATCAATGAAGATGGAAAGCAAAGGACAACTAGATCAAAAGAATGATAATCCTTGTGTGTAGCTGAGGTAAGGTGAAGAAGTGGAGGACAAGACGGTTGGAACCGAGGAACAATTGAAAGAAGACCACTATGTGTGTTGAAGACTCCTTGTGGGAAGGCAGCAGTTGATGCAAACAGACACATAGTGAGCACATTGAACTCTTGGAGAAAGGAGAAAGAAAATCCTGGAGGTCAGTAGGAAACAGCCATTAGGTCTTTGTTGGGGTGATAGATCTAGTCTGAGTGAATACAAAAGAGAAGTTGTTAAATGAAGTTGGAATCGGTAGTCTAGAAAGGGCAGCTAGGCTGTACAGTTGATATAATGTTGGTCCTAGAGTTAGAAAGACTCATTTTTCTGAGTTCAAATCCAAACTCGGACATTTACTAGCTGTGTGACTCTAGGCAAGTCACTTAATTTTGTTTGCTCCAGTTTCCTCATTTGTAAAATGGAGAAAGAAACGGCAAACTACTCTGGTTTCTTTGCCAAGAAAATCCTAAATGAAGGTCACAAAGAGTTGGACATGACTGAACATCCAAAACAAGAAATGACTAAAGAAGGAGGACATGACAGTTGAAACTGAGGAACAAGCAAGGAGGATTTGATTCCCAAATTGGTACCAATTAGGGGTGTGGTAAGGGGGGAGTAGTTTTAAAGGAGGAGCTGTCAATACTGGGAGGAGAGCTTTTATTTAGGCACAGCTTTGCCTTAATAGGGCTCAACAAAAGGTTATTGACTCAAAGAGATCAAATTCCCCAAAATATTCATAGCCACCATATTGGTTACAGGCAGAGAACTGGACATGGTTCTATTTCTAACCTTAATTCCATTTCTTACTCTAATCATTATTTAGGCTGAATAATGTATGGTCTTTGAATGAAATGGGATGTTAATGTGTCCTTAGAAATGGGAATCAGAGGCAGCTGGGTGGCTGAATGGATAGAGAGTCAGGCCTTGAGTCCAGAAGCCCTGGGTTCAAATGTGACCTCAGACCCTTCCTAGCTGTGTGAACTTGGGCAAGTCACTTAACTCCTTTTGCCTAGCCATTACTGATTTTTTTTACCTTCTTCTACTTAGTATTGATTCTAGGATAGAAAGTAAGGGTTAAAAAAAAAGAAATGAGGAATGGAAGGGATTCAGAGAGATGTGGAAAGACTTTATATGAACTTGGGCAGGGCAAAATGAGCAGGACTACAAGAACAACTCCTATAGTAACTACCCTGCAAAACAAAACAGCTGGGAAAGCCTTCAGCTCTGGTCAGAGTATGACCAGACAAGACTGATGTGTAAAGTTGTTTGCTCGACTATAATTAATTTCCAAAGGAGAGAGCTTTAAAGAAAAAAGGGAGGCTGAGAAGGTGTGGAGATTAGTGTTAGAAATGAGCTAAAAAATCCCTCCCCCCAGATTTACAGGCAGTAGAGGTTGTTTCTCTTTGGTGATTTCATCGACAATCCTCTTGTGATGTTTTGTGTTGATAGAAATGTTCATGTTTCCTAATGGTGGTCAAATGATGGTCAATCTGTTGACTCTTACCTGGGATTGGGTCCTCTGGCTGCCAAGGGTCATTCCTTCTGGCTCCATGCTCCCCTCTAGGGCCTGACCTGGATCCTCAGCAGGCTGAGCTGTGAAGAGAGAAGGATCTCTGAGGGGGAGGAGTCTGGCTTTTTCCCTCCCAAGCAGGAGGCCCCAGAAGGACCAAGAGGGGGCCAAGTCCTACGGAGGGTCAGAGTTGCCTTCAGAGAAGAGACTCAGACTAAAAAAAGTGGCCTAAAATTAGGGTCAGGCTTGAAAAATTAGAAGGTCAACATCTCACTTCCTCTGCCATCCCCACTCCTCAACTCTTGAATTCCTCCTGTGGTAGCCCAGAGGCAGGAAGGGGCTTAGTGCCCCAGGTGGGCTGAATCTAACCAAACCTTCATTGAAATCTTCAGTATCAGACCTATCTCCATTGCATTCCCTTCTTCTTCCCCCTCATAAGCAGGGTCTCTAGGCATCTGACTGCTGAATCTGGGAGGTGAGGAGGCTAGAGAAGGCTGGAGATAGGGAAAGCCTTGGAAGATGGAGGCCTGGAAATAGCCAGGGCAATGCCAGAACTGGGAGTGAAGGGGAGTTCAGACTCCTGGGTCTGGAACAGGAATGATATCTGGGGAATACTCAGGTTTAGGAGAGGGGCTAAGGTCAAGGAGAAGTTGGAAAAGATACCCTGGGTTTTAGTGGAGGGTAGAGGAGGGTTTAAGGGCTATCAAAGAAGTGGGGATAGGGAAGCAAGAAGGAGACCATAGGGGGCCATAGGTACAGTCTAGAAGGCAAGAGCACCTGGGGCACTGAAAGAGAATTGTGGGGTTGGGGCAAGGAATCTTGGGCACCTGAAGCCAAGGAGCTGGAGGCAGAATACCTAGGTCTGGGTGCTGGAGGAGGTGAGGCAGAGTGGGATAAGGAAGGGAAGAAAAGGCAGGGGACCCAGTAGGCTGAGCAAGCAGTACCAAAATATTTTCCTCCAATAGACCTGCTTATGTGAATCCCCTACTTAAAACCAATTCCAATGGCTTCCTCTCATCTCTTAGATTGAATAGAAATTCCTCTCCTTAGCCTTTAAAGGTTTTTATGACCTGATTCAGACTTGACTTTCCAGCCTTGATGGACATTACTTTCCCTCCCATACTCAGAGCAAGTCAATCTGTCCTCTTTGTTTCTCACACATATTACATCTTCCATCTCCATGCCTTTCTACTTATCTATTCCATATGACTGGAATGCTCTTTCTCATCTCCTGAAGACCAGAAAGGTTGGAAGTGAGTAGGTTGTAAAGGACTTTAAGAAGGAAACAGAGGATTTTATTTTTGGTCTTGGAGATTATAGGGAGTCATTGGAATTCATTGAGTTGGGAGGAGGGTAATATAATTGGTCCTGTTCTTTAGGAAGAGATCACTTGGACAGCTAAGTGGAGGAAGGATGGGTGTGAAGATAAACCTGAGTTAAGGATTACAATAATCTAGGTATATGGTAAAGAGTGGCTGCACCAGAATGGTGGTTGCTTGGGTATAGAGGAGAACATAGGAGAGATGTTATGAAGGTAGAAATTACAAGACTTGGTAACAGATTAGATATGTGAAATGAATGAATGCTAATGTGATGGAGATGAGCAACATGGGAAAATGGAGGTGCCCACTGAAGTTAAGAATGAGGCGGGGAGGGTTTTGAGAGAAAGATAATGGGTTCTCTTTTGGAAATGTTAATTTTGAGCTGTCTGCCAGACATCTGGTTTGAAGAATTCAAGAGGCAGTTAGGGTGAGACCAGAGCTCAGGAGAAAGACTTGGGGCTGGATATATATGCAATGGGGGAAGGGGAGTGTATTCTACTGCATGTACAGAGAAGCTATACTACTTGTTTGAGGGAGGGTAGTGATGATGTAGAATGGAAGGAAGTGATTCAGAGAGACGGTGGAGCATGTATACACATTCTATAATAAATTCTGATCAACTCAGCACCTATATAAGAGTCAAGAGTATGCCTATTGCTGTAAGTGAAATGGAGCAGAAGAATAAGTCATTGGACATTGAACTCATTAAGGAAGATGGTCTTGAAGGTTGATAGGATCTGAAATGGATGATATAGATGGATATAGCATGAACCTCAAAAGAGGAGAGATAGTAGGCAGTTAGTTGTCGCAATGGATAGAGTGCTGACCCTGGAATCAGGATCTGAATTCAAATCTGACCTCAGAAACTAGTTGTGTGACCCAGGGCAAGTCACTTAACATTCTTGCCTCGATTTCCTCATCTGTAAAATGAACTGGAGAAGGAAATGGCAAACCTCTTCAGTATCTTTGCCAAGAAAACCCTAAATCAGGTCTCAAAGAGTTGGACAATATGAAAAAAACAACTGAACAACAGAGGGAGAACTGGGAAACAGTAATGGGTTATGGGAATTCCATCTCCCTCATCCCAGAATTGTGTTCTAAGTGAAAGTGTAAAATTAATGTAAAAGGCATAAAGAGAAACATCTACAAGGATCCTAAGTAAATGTTAGAAAAGGAAGGAAGTATGAAAGGAAGAGAAGAGATTAAGGTCAGAAAGAAGACTGTTAATGATGAACCAGAAATTCCATAGTGGAAGGGGTAGGAAGTCTGGAGTGGGACATTCGGGAAGGTAGGAGAGAACTAGGGCTGAAAGGGATGGTGATGAGAGAGCACACAACTGACTTTGGCACAGGGGCTTGTTTTACTCATCGAGGGTTCAGTTTCCCAAAATGAGAAAAGTGGAAGAGGGTGGAAATCCACTAATGATTGGAGGAGTCCAGATAGAGCAATTGTAAGGTTCTCTGATGAAAGCAGTAAATGAGAAAGTTTATGCTTGGAGATTTTTCAGCACAGTCCTCACTTGTTTCACCCAACTTCTCTGCCAGTTTGGTCAAGTTAGACAGTGTTCTGGCCCTAGCCTCATGTCCACATGGGAAGTAGATCAGGGAAACTCAGAAGGAAGTGATATGTCTCATCCTGGAACCCTTCTCTCCTATAAAACAGGTGGAAAGCAGAACTGAGTAATTCTTGGAGAACATTTTAGGAACACTCTAACCCTTGGAGAGCATTCTAGGAAAACTCTAACCCTTGGAGAGCATTCTAGGAACACTAATCCTTGGAGAACATTCTAGAAACACTCTAACTCTTGGAGAGCATTCTAGGAACACTCTAACTCTTGGAGATCATTCTAGAAACACTGTAACTCTTAGAGAGCATTTTAGGGACACAACCGTTTGAGAATTCTAGGGACACTAACCCTTAGAGAGGATTCTAGAAACACTCTAACCCTTGGAGAGCATTCTAGGAACACTCTAATCCTTGGAGAGCATTCTAGGAATACTCTAATTCTTGGAGAGTATTATAGGAACACTCTAACCTTTGGGGGCATTCTAGGAACACTCTAATTCTTGGAGAGCATTATAGGAACACTAATCCTTGGAGATCATTCTAGAAACACTCTAACCCTTGGAGAGCATTTTAGGAACACTAACCCTTGGAAAGCATTCTAGAAACACTAACCTTTGGAGAGCATTCTAGAAACACTCTAATTCTTGGAGAGCATTATAGGAATGATCTAACCCTTGGAGAGCATTCTAGGAACACTCTAACTCTTGGAGAGCATTCTAGGAACACTAACCCTTGGAGAGCATTCTAGAAACACTCTAATTCTTGGAGAGTATTATAGGAAGACTAACTCTTGGAGAGCATTCTAGAAACACTCTAATCCTTGGAGAGCATTCTAGGAACACTAACCCTTACAGAGCATTTTAGAAACACTCTAATTCTTGGAGAGCATTATAGGAATGCTCTAACCCTAGGAGAGCATTGTAGGAACACTAACCCTTGGAGAGAATTGTAGGAATACTCTAAACCTTGGAGAGCATTCTAGGAACACTAACCCTTGGAGAGCATTCTAGAAATACTCTAACCCTTGGAGAGCATTTTAGGAACACTCTAACTCTTGGAGAGCATTCTAGAAATACTCTAATCCTTGGAGAGCATTTTAGGAACACTCTAACCCATGGAGAGCATTCTAGGAACACTAACCCTTGGAGAGCATTCTAGAAACACTCTAACCCTTGTTGAGCATTTTAGGAACACAACCCTTTGAGCATTCTAGGAACACTAACTCTTAGAGAGGATTCTAGAAACACTAACCCTTGGAGAACATTCTAGAAACACTCTAATTCTTAGAGAGCATTCTAGGAACACTAATCCTTGGAGAGCATTCTAGAAACACTCTAATCCTTGGAGAGCATTCTAGAAACACTAACCCTTGGAGAGCATTCTAGAAACACTCTAATTCTTGGAGAGCATTATAGGAATGCTCTAACCCTTGGAGAGCATTGTAGGAACACTAACCCTTGGAGAGCATTGTAGGAACACTCTAAACCTTGGAGAGCATTCTAGGAGTGCTCTAACCCTTGGAGAGCATTCTAGAAACCCTCTAACCCTTGGAGAACATTCTAGGAACACTAATTCTTGGAGAGCATTATAGGAATGCTCTAACCCTTGGAGAGCATTGTAGGAACACTAACCCTTGGAGAGCATTGTAGGAACACTCTAATTCTTGGAGAGCATTATAGGAATGCTCTAACCATTGGAGAGCATTCTAGGAACATTAATCCTTGGAGAGCATTCTAGGAACACTTTAACTCTTGGAGAGTATTATAGGAATACTCTAGGTATCATTTGCAGAAAAAAAGCCATAGTTACTGTACATGACCATTGAGTTACCCATCACTGCTAGTTAAATACACAATATTAGAAACCAAATTAACATAATTTGCAATTTTAACATAATTACTAAAATGAATACAAATTAATATAAAATTAAATAAAATGAAAATTTTAACTCCAAATCAACATAATTGACATAAATATTAAAATTAACATAAAAAGCATTTTCAAATCATTGGCATTCTGTACGAAGAAGCTCTAATTGGTTTTTTCCTAGAGTGTTACATCAATTTAACAAGAAAGAAAACCTTTTAAATCTAAATCTGATTATTTGAATACATTATGACCATAGGTAGCTATTCTAAAATTATTCTGTAGGGGCAGCTAGATAGCATAGTAGATAGAGTGCCAGGTCTGGAGTAGAGAAGACTTGGGTTCAAATCTGACCTCAGATATTTGCTAGTTCTGTGATCCTGGGCAAGTTATTTAACCCCAATTGCCTAGCCCTTACTGCTTTTCTGCCTTAGAATCAATAATATAGATTCTGAGACAGAAGGTAAGGGTTAAAAAAAATAAAATTATCCTGTAATAAAAAGAATGTCACTTCTCTATAGTGCTTTAAGGCATTTATATGCATTTTTTCTCACTGATAAAGTCACTTACTCAGTTTATTCTGCTATGTGGTTTGGTCCTCAATTTCTTTTGGAGCAGCCTCATCTATTGGGATCTGGCACTAAAGTCATTTGCCATCACACATATCTCTGGAGATGACAGTCTAGACCCTAGATTCTCTCCCTTCAGAAATGTACCAAATTCCATGGGGATGAGAATTTTTATGTTCTTTAGTGATTGGAAAGATACTTTAAAAGAAGCAGGGGCCATGGGACTCAGTGGGGGGAGAGTCAGGCCTAGAGATAGGAGGTTCTGGGTTCAAATCTGGCCGCAGACACGATCTAGCTATGTGATCCTGGGCAAGTCACTTAACCCCCATTGCACAGCCCTTACTGCTCTTCTGCCTTGGAACCAATACACAGTACTGATTCTGAGACAGAATATAAGAATAAAAAAAAAAGAGGCAGTGGTCAATCAAATCCCAGGGACAGCTGTGATCCTCTTTAGAAAAAACGAATTCTTCCTTTGAGGAAGTGGGAAATTCTGGTCCTGTGAGAGGAACTCATGGCATTGTCATCTGCAGGCAGTCAATAAACATTAAGTGCCAACCCTGGGGATGCAAATACAAAAAACAAAGACAGTCTCTACCTTCAAGAAGCTTACTGTATTATGGGGGAGAACCACACAAAAAAGAAGCTCAAAAACCAGAAGGTCCTTATGAGATATGAGTACTAAGACTGATGCAATCTCATTGAATGATGTTTCCTGATTATGAAGTTCTTGGGATAGCACTATGGAGTTCAAGCCAAAGGAATGCAGTCAGATGACACACTTGTGAATTTCCCACCTTCCAAGCTCTTCACTGCACTGCAGGAATCCCAGCCCAAATCTATACAAGCACCAGTTAGCTCCAGATGTAACACAAATACTAGAAATAGTCATTTTTGCCTCTTTTGAGTCAAATGATTTCTTCAAGACTATAACATCTTCTGACAATCAATATTCCTAAATAACCAATGTATATAATGCCTCTTGTTTGCAATCTAGAACCAATGAATCTTCGAATCATATTTATCACGGAATTCCTAGAACTTTAAGCTATCAACAAACATTTACTAAGTATCACAAAGGTATCAATCATTATGCTAGGTTCTGAGAATATAAAGGCAATAGGAAAATGGTTCTTGTTCCCAAGAAGCTGAAAGTGTAGCTAGAGGGGAAAACAAAGGCTTAAAAAGTAGATAAAAGTAGCTAAACAGTGATTTGGGGCAAGAGACAATTAATTGAACATATCAGAACAGGCCTTATGTCAAAAGTAGTTCTTGTATTTAACTCTGAAGGAAACTAGGGATTCTGAGAAATGGCAGCATGGAGGCATAGGGGACAGGAGAATGAACATATCATTAACAGGAACAAAGGCAATTTAGTAGAACCATAGTATTCATGGAGAGAGAAAATGGCTAGAATAGTAGGTTGAGGCCAGGATCCAAGTGTCAAACAGAAAAGTTTGTATTTGATCCTAGAGACAACATGGAGCCTTTGGAGTTTATGGATTCAGAGCTTAATGTGGTCTGATTTGTGGTCTAGGAAAATCAATCTGGTAGTTATGTAGGGGGTAGTATGGAGTGGAGAGAGATTAGAGGCAAGGAGGTCAAGTGGAAGGTGTAATGCAGTAGTCTAGAGTGAATGGGCCTAAACTAGACTAAAAAGGGGGGGAAGAGAAAGT